>NW_006284851.1:5121-7614 GCF_000327345.1 Myotis davidii
CTCACTGTCCCTGAGACACACACTTGCTCACACACTCTCATAGGCTGCTGCTGCCTCTGCCAGGCTGCTCAGAGCTAAAAATAGGCCAGACCAGGAGACTGGGCTGGGCTCTGGACTACCAACCCTCGAGCAAAGGCCAGCACAGTGCTTCTCCCCTGCCTGTCGCTCAACTTGAACCCCAGTCCCTCGAAAGCCCTTGTCTGTGGCTTCCCAGTGCCGTTCTCTCCACGCCACCCCCAGTCCCTGCTCCAAAGGGCAGTAGTTGGGAAAAAAAGGACCCACGTGTCCAGACTTGCAGCCAGGGGAGCCTCAGCCTGCACACGGGACCATCCCTAATGTTATGGGTTCAATCAGCAAGATAGACCACCAACTCAGAATTTAAATTTAAGAGCCTTTATTAAGCTGGCCAGCTGACTACAGTATGTACCTCTTCGCAGAGAGCCTCGCAGCTGCAGTAGTGACCAAGGGTACAGCAAAACTTTTATTTGCAGCAACTACAAAGCGTTTCATTAGCTGTTCCTAGTACTGGAAGGGTAAAAATTGCACAAAAAGTTCACAAGTACAAATGGGAGGAAAACGGGGTTACACCTGGCTGGGTTTACCATAAGACATTGTTTTTCTAAGACAGTCAGTAATTTTTCTATGCTGCGGTCCCTGCCCCTAGCACATTCCCTACTGGTCCATGTCCAATGGAATGATGTAGAAGATCAAAATAACTTTTCTATTGTTAAGCCAAACAGCAGGGTTAAAGTGAAACTACAGTTTCTACCTGAGATGATTGCTACTATACTTCATTCCCCACTAGTTTTATATACATGAGTCAAATCATGGACTCATCCTTATTAGTTAGGGAAGTGTACTGCCCCCCACTTCTTTTAGGGGCATTTTCTATTTTGTTCTTGCTCTCCTATCCCCTAGCACATCTAGCTCCACTTTGCCCTGGACTTTCTCACTGGCTAGCAAAAATGCTCTTACAGTTACCAAGTCCCCTAGTGCCACGGTCCCCGTCAGTACTTGTCCTCACTGAAGCCCAGTTCCACTCCTGCAGGCGTCGAGCCTCCTCCTGGCCTGAGTGGAGCTCAGGCTAGGGATCTCATGGGTGAGGCCGCTGGCTGCTCGAATCCAGGCCTCTTCCTGGTGCAGGAGCTGGGAGTGGTGTAGCCAGGTCTGGATGCCGTCAGCAGGACGACAGTGTATAGTCCTTTCCAAGTTGGGGTGAGTCCTTGGGTAGTGATCTTCTTTGCCCATACCGAGTCCCCAGGCTGGAAAGGATGTACAGGGTCTGAGGTGGGCACCAGAATGTACAGGATCCAAGGTGGGCACCAGCAGGGCGTCTCGAACAAAAGCCACCAGCAGGGTGGTTCTCTGGGTACACTGCAGAGCCTGCAAGGACTTGAGCAAGGAATGGTTATAACTTTTAGCTTTTAATTCCTCGCCTAACTTTGGGTAGGATAGGGGGAGGTTTACCAAACATGATTTCAAAGGAGAGAACCCCTCCTGGTTGGGGGTACACCTGGCCTGTAAGTAGGCAAAGGGCAGGAGGTTGGTCCAGTTTTCACCGGTTTCTGGCGAAATGTACCTCCCAATGCTCTCCTGGGGAGTTTCCCTGGGCCTAAATTCCTATGGAACCCCCTTACCTTGCATTTTACCCGTGACCTGCCTCACAAAAGTTCAGTTGGTGACACCTATACGTGTAGCCTCATGCAACTGGGCAACCAAAGTCTGACCTAGAGCCCCAGAGACCAACAGTCTGCCATCTGGTAGAGTCTACCAACAATTTGGTCCTCTGGTAGCTTGCTTCTATTCTGCCAATTCCTCCTCTTGTAAAGGCCCCACTGGTTTTTGGGTGGCTTCCTTGGCAGCTTGGTCTTCAGGTTGGTTCCCTTGGGCGGTCTAGGGTGACTACCACCGCTCACTGTATACCAGATTTCAAGGGAGTTCAAATCTCGCTGGGCCCTCCAAATGTTATGGGTTCAATCAGCAAGATGGACAACCAATTCAGAATTTAAATTTAAGAGCCTTTATGAAGCTGGCCAGCTGACTACAGCGTGTACCTCTTCGCAGAGAGCCTCACAGCTGCAGTAGTGACCAAGGGTACAGCAAAGCTTTTATTTGCAGCAACTACAAAGCGTTTCGTTAGCTGTTCCTAGTACTGGCAGGGTAAAAAGTGCACAAAAAGTTCACAAGTACAAATGGGAGGAAAATGGGGTTACACCTGGCTTGGTTCAATCATAAGACATTGTTTTTCTAAGACAGTCAGTAATTTTTCTATGCCGCGGTCCCTGCCCGTAGCACACATTCCTTACTGATCTATGTCCAATGGAATGAGGTAGAAGATCAAAATAACTTTTCTATTGTTAAGCCAAATAGCAGGGTTAAAGTGAAACTACAGTTTCTACCTGAGATGATTGCTACTATACTTCATTCTCCCCAAAGCCCAGCCCTCTCAGTGTTCCCCAGCCCTTCCTGTTCTCACTCTCTGGGAGCAGCATG
>NW_006284851.1:14840-15508 GCF_000327345.1 Myotis davidii
TAAGGGGGAGGGAGAAACATTAATGTGAAAGTGACACATCAATCGGCTGCCTCCTGCACACCCACATCAGTGCCCAGGACGATGCCCAACCCCCTGACAACACCAGCCAGGCTCAGTAAATTAATCGGCCCCGTGTGTTAATTGTGAGTGGAAGGCAGGAGGGATGCATTTTTTACTAATGCCACAAGGAAGTGGCTTTTGTAGCAATAACTCAGGATTTGACTATTTTCAGGATGACAAATCCTGGCTCTTTGGAGGTTGATTTAATTTTTGGAACTGCTCAAATGTCACTAGGAGCCCTGTGTGAAGAAGAAGGAGGCAGACCGAACCGAGTGGCATTTGGAGCAGGAGGCCCAGCACATGTGGCTGTGGCTCAGGGTGCCTCAAAGGGCTTGTTAGAGGCAGTGTCCTAAAGTGGGCTGTGACCGGCTCAGGGTCTGGGCTCCAGGCAGGGCTTTTCTTCCCGCACCCCCCAACCCCTGCTCAGGCCCACCCTACAGAACACAGGCACACAACAAGTTGAATGCTTTCAATTTAATTGCTCTGAGACGTACACATGATTAAGGTGTTAAGTCCCCCGATCCCATTCTTGACAGCTTCTCAACGCAAAATTCTGATTGAATTATATTTGTTCCGAGCATCTGGAAGAAAGCAGGGATGCGAATGAG
>NW_006284852.1:0-277 GCF_000327345.1 Myotis davidii
TCTATCCACTGAGCCAAACCGGTTTCGGCACCCGCACAGGATTTGCGGACGCGACTAGCACTAACCACTGCACATGAGACTGCTGACTGACTGGCTCACTCAACTCGTGCATGAATCGCGCGCGCCTCCCCCATGCTGCATATCCCGCGGCCCGCCTGCGCTGCGTCTTCTGTTGCCTGACCGACCGACACCCCCCACTTCTTCTAACACCACTTCTTCAAAATAGACTCTCCAAGGCCAAAATCTGACTTCTGCGCATGGGCCTCGAAGTTTCAAT
>NW_006284853.1:0-400 GCF_000327345.1 Myotis davidii
GTTGCTGCCTGGTCTGCCCTCTGGCCCTCCTGCGCTTAGATTGCCATGGTGGGGGTCCGGTTTCTCTCTGGCCTATGCCCTGTCCCTCCCACCATTCGATTGCCATTGTGGGGGTCCAGGGTTGATGCATGGCCTGCGCACTGGCCCTCTCGCCATTCGATGGCCATGGTGGGGGTCCGGGGTTGCTTTGTACCCTGCGGCTGTCTCTCCAGCCCTTTGATTGCCATGGTGGGGGTCCGGGGTTATGGCTTGGGTTGTGCTCCGTCCCTCCCACCCTCGATTACCATGGTGGAGGTCAGCGGTTGCTGCCTGACCTGTGCTCTGGCCCTCCTGCCCTCGATCGCCATGGCGTGGGTCCAGGGGTGGCAGCCTGGCATGTGGTCTGGCCCTCCTGACCTCC
>NW_006284853.1:13970-15355 GCF_000327345.1 Myotis davidii
ATCTCTGTATGATATTCTTTATTTCAGACAGTGTATGCTTAATTTCTACTTGGTACTTTTTCATATCCTCAAGGGTCTCTTGGAGAGGCCAGGAAGCAACCCTGGAACCCGGTCATACCCATCAGAGAGTGGCAGAACCAGAGAGAAGGCCAAGCAGCAACTCCGGATCCCCACCATGGCAATCGTAGGTCAGAGGGCTGGAGCACAGGCCAGGCAGCCACCACGGACCCACACCATGGGAATCGTAGGCGGGAGGGCCGGAGCACAGGCCAGGAAGCAACCCTGGACCCAGGTCATGCCCATCGGAGTATGGCAGAGCCAGAGAGAAGGCCAGGAAGCAACCCCGGACCCCACCATGGCGATCATAGATGGGAGGGCCCAAGCAAGGGCCAGTGTGCAAACACCAAACCCCACCATGTCCATTGAAGGGCAGGAGGGCCTAGGTCCAGGAACAGGATGTTGTGTTAGTTCTGGCAGAGTATAATAATGAATTTGATTTCCTTTTTACATGGTAGACTATTGAATATTGTTAAACTATTGAAAGGATTGTCAGCTCTAGATATGAAGTTTTATGCCACAACTACTACAGTATTTCCTTTAACCTTGGTCTAGAACAGCCTTGTTATATATTGCGGATACTAGAGAAGTGAGGTTTCACTCTCACTGTTTCACTGATGATTCACTTCATGTTACATTTGCCCCATACCAAAGTGAATATTAGTAATAAGCGAAATTAGGTATGGTGTACATGGGTATTATCTTCACAATTTTTCTGTAAATCTGGAACTATTCTAAAATAAAACATCCATTAAAACAACACTCAAATTACTAGGAAATGGTAATATCTCAACAGTGTGGAATGGACCACTGAAATTACGGGGGAGTTTGAGACGTGGATGAGAGGAAACACCACCTCCCTGACTTATGCTGGACTATAATGGAACTAGAGGAAGAGAGATAGATCGAGAGGTCAGTTTGGGAAAAATATTAGGAGGTAAGAGGAAGGTCTCTTTTCTATAACCAGAGCATATGAGACTTCTCCATCCTCACCCACCCCTGCCCCTCCTGGATGGTCAAGCTGAGGCTTTGTGATGTCAAGCCACACCATGGCTACCTCGGATTTTGGGCAATCAGAGCTGAAGTGAGTGGCTCCTAATTGACCTAGAGAGTATATATATATAGAGGCCAGGACACTTTGAGTAGTGTCTGTTGCCTCAAGATAGCCAAACGTACTAAGAAGATATTGTAGACTAGTGAAGATAAGTAATAAGACTCCAAACACAAGGGTGGATGAAGAAACTGTGAGTCCTAAAGGGAATTAGAAGTCAGTTTCTGAACTGGATGACAAAGATGTGGATAAGGTCTGAATCCCTTATTCAAATGCT
>NW_006284853.1:15921-18079 GCF_000327345.1 Myotis davidii
GACCACGAACTCAAACCATGGCGATTATAGGATGGAGGGCCGGAGCGCAGGCCAGGAAGCAACCCTGGACCCCCTACATGGCAATCGGAGTGTGGCAGGGCCAGAGAGCAGGACAGGCAGCAACCCGGGACCCCCACCATGGCGATCAAAGGGCGGGCAGGCTGGGGCACAGGCCAGTCAGCAATAATGGACTCCCACCATGGCAATTGAAGGACTGGGGCACCCGGGCACAAGCTAGGCAGCAACAGCAGACCCCTTTCATGTTGATGGAAGGGCGTCCTGGCTGAAGTGCAGCGCAGTTATCAACCCTGTACCCCCAACATGCCAATTGTAGGGAAGGAGGGCCTAGGCACAGGAACAGGGTGGTGGGATGCAGGCCCTCCCACTCTTCCATTGCATGGTCGGGGCTCAGGGTTGATGCATGACCAACGGCCCAGCCCTCCTGCCTTCGATCGAGATGGTGGTGTTCCGCAGTTATAGCCTAACCTGAGCCCTGGCCCTCCCGCACTCTGATCGACATTGTGATCGCTAGAAGCAGGCCACCCAGCAACCTTGGCACCCGGGAGTCCTGGGTTTCTGCATGGCCTGCAATACCACCCTTCCGCCCTGTGATCGCCATGCGATCACAGGACGCAGGCAATCCCGCCCTTCGATTGCCATGTTGGTGGTCCAGGGTTGATGCCTGGCCTGTGCTCCCACTCTCCACCCTCGATCGGATCACCATTGTGAGTGTCAGGGTTTGCTGACTGGCCTGCAAACCTGCCTCCCACCCTGTGATCGCCATGGCAATCGAGGGAAACAGGCAATCATGCCCTTCGATTGCCATGTTCGGGCTCCAGGGTTGATGCCTGGGCTGCGCTCCTGCCAGCCCTTCTTCCCATCACCATGGCGTGGATCCGGGGTTGCGGTCTGGCTTGTGCCTCGTCCTTCCCGCCTTTGATTACCATCGTAGGTGTCTGGGGATGCTGCCTGGCTTGTGCTCTGACCATCCTGCCCTTCCATTGCCATGGTGGGCATCCGGGGTTGCTGCCTGGCTTGGGCTCTGGCTCTCCCCCCCTTCGATTGACATGGCGATTGCTGGAAGCAGGCCAGCAAGCAACCCCTGCACCCATGGTTCTGCGGTTGCTGCCTGGCCTGCAATGCCACCCACCCGCCCTCCAATTTTCATGGCGTACTAGGGACACAGACCATACCGCAATTTGATTGCCAAGGTGGGGACCGCGGTTGCTGCCAGAACTGCGCCCCAACCCTCCCACCCATCAAATGCCATGGTGGCGGTCCAAGCTTGATGCATGGCCTGCACCTCCGCCTTCCTGCCCTTAGATTGCCATGGCTGGAGTCCGGGTTTGCCGGTGGGATGTGTTCCGGCCCTTCCGTCCTGGACCACCATGGTGTGGGTCCGGGGTGTTGCCTGTCCTGTGCCCTGGCCCTCCAGCCCTTCGATGGCCATGCTGGGTGTCTGCAGTTGCTGCCTGGCCTGTGCCCCGGCTGTCCTGCCCTTCAATTGCCATAGTGGGAGTCCGGTTATGATGCATGGCCTGCAACACCGCCCGCCCCCCTAAAATCGCTATGGCGATCGAGGGGCGCAGGCCATCCCGCCCTTTGATTGCCATTGTGGGGGTCCACCTTTGTTGCCTGCCCTGTGCCCCGAACTTCCCGACTTGGATTGCCATGGCGGGGGTCCAGTATTGTGGCCAGGGTTGCGCTCCGGCCCTCCCGCCCTCTACCGCAATGGTGGGGGTCTGGGGTTAATGCATGGCCTGCGCCCCTGCCCTCCTGCCATTCCATTCTCATGCCGGAGATCCTGGGTTGCAGAACTGGGTTGCGCACCGATCCTCCCGCCCTCCTATTGCCATGGGGATCAGCAGATGCAGGCCAGCCAGCAACCCCGGCACTCAGGGATCCTGGGTTGCTAGGTGGTCTGCAACCCCACATTCACGACTGTGATCGCCATGGCGATCAAGGGACACAGGCAATCCCGCATTTCAATTGCCATGTTGGGGGTCCAGAGTTGATGACTAGGCTGTGCTCTGGCCCTCCCACACTTAGATTGACATGGTGGGGGTCCGGGGTTGATGCATGGCCTGCGCTCTGGCCCTCTCGACCTCCAATGTACATTTTGGAGGTCCAGTGTTGATGCCTGGCCTGGGAAACCCGC
>NW_006284853.1:18252-22041 GCF_000327345.1 Myotis davidii
TTGGTGGGGGTCCGGGGTTGTTGCCTGACCTGCGCCGTGGCCCTCCCGCCCTTCGATTGCAATGGTGGGGGTCCACGGTTGCTGCCTGGACTGTGCGCCGGCCCTCTCACACTTCGATTGCCATGATGGGGGTACGTTTATGATGCATGGCCTGCAACACCACCCTCCCGCCCTCCGATCGCCATGGGCACTCAGGGATCCTGGGTTGCTAGGTGGTCTGCAACCCCACATTCACGACTGTGATCGCCATGGCGATCAAGGGACACAGGCAATCCCGCATTTCAATTGCCATGTTGGGGGTCCAGAGTTGATGACTAGGCTGTGCTCTGGCCCTCCCACACTTCGATTGCAATGGTGGGAGTCTGGTGTTGATGCATGGCCTGCGCTCTGGCCCTCTCGACCTCCAATGTCCATGGTGGGGTTCTGTGGTTGCTGCCTGGCCTGCAACAACACCCACCCACCCTACAATTTCCGTGGCGTCTGAGGGATGCAGGCCATCTGCAATTTGATTGCCATGTTGGGGTCCATGGTTGCTGCCTGGCCTGTGCCCCGGCCCTCCTGCCCTTCGATTGCCATGGCGAGGTTCCGGGGTTAGGGCATGAGGTGCGCTCCGGCCCTCCCACCCTAACACCACCCTCCCGCCCTCCGATCGCCATGGCGATCGAAGGATGCAGGCCATCCCACCCTTCGATTGCCATGGTGGGGTCCGCTTTTGCTGCCTGGCCTGTGCCCTGACCTTCCAGCCAATCGATTGCCATGGTGGGTTTCCAGGTTTGATGCATGGCCTGTGTCCCGGCCCTCCCGCCCTTTGATTGCCATGACGGGGATCCGGGCTTGCAGCCTGGGTTGCACTCTGGCCCTCCTGCCCTCCAATCGCCATAGTGATTGGAAGCAGGCCAGCCAGCAAAACAAGCTACCAGGGCTCGGGAGTTGCTGCCTGGACTGCAACACCACCCAACTGCCCTCCGATTGCCATTGCGTTTGAGGGACGCAGGGCATCCCACCCTACGATTGCCACGGTGAGGGTCCGGTGTTGATACATGGCATGCACTGTGGCGCTCTCGACCTCCAATGTCCATGGCGGGTGTCCGGGGTTGCTGCATGGCCTGTGCACCGGCCCTCCCCCCCTCGATTGCCATGGTGGGGGTCCAGGGTTGCTGCCTGGCCTGTGCCCCTGCACTCCCGCCCTTCGATTGCCATGGTAGTGGTCCGGGGTTGATGCATGGCCTGCGGTCTGGCCCTCCCATGGCGATTGACATGGCGATTGCCAGAAGCAGGCCAGCCAGCAACCCTGGCACCTGGGGGTCTGCAGTTCGTGCCTGGCCTGCAATATCGCCCTTCCATCCTGTGATCGCCATAGCAAATGAGGGACGCAGGCCATCTTGCCCTTTGATTGCCATGATGGAGGTCGAGGGTTGATGCATGGCCAGCAACCCCGGTACTCAGGGGTCCAGTTTTGGTGCCTGGCCGGCAACCCCGCCCTCCCGCCCTTAGATCGCCATGACGATCGAGCGACACAATCCATCCCGCCCTTCGATTGCCATGTTGGGGGTCCAGGATTGATGCCTGGGCTGCGCTATGGCCAGCCCACACTCCCATCACCATGGCAGGGCTCCGGGTTTATGGCCTGGCCTGTGCTCCGGCCCTCCCGCCCTAGGTCACCATGTTAGGTGTCCTTGGTTGCTGCCTGGTCTGCCCTCTGGCCCTCCTGCGCTTAGATTGCCATGGTGGGGGTCCGGTTTCTCTCTGGCCTATGCCCTGTCCCTCCCCCCATTCGATTGCCATGGTGGGGGTCCGGGGTTATGGCTTGGGTTGTGCTCCGTCCCTCCCACCCTCGATTACCATGGTGGAGGTCAGCGGTTGCTGCCTGACCTGTGCTCTGGCCCTCCTGCCCTCGATCGCCATGGCGGGGGTCCAGGGGTTGCTGCCTGGCATGTGCTCTGGCCCTCCTGACCTCCCATTGCCATGGCCTTTGTCCAGGGTTGTTGTCTGGCCTGCAACATCACCCTCCAATTGCCATGCGATCACTGGAAGCAGGCCAGACAGCAACCTCGGCAAACGGGCATCCGCAATTGCTGCCTGGCCTGCAACACTGCTCTCTGCCTTCTGATGGCCATGGCAATTGAGGGATGCAGGGTATATTGCCCTTAGATTGCCATGTTGAGAGTCCAGGTTGATTCCTCAGCTGTGCTCCGGCCAGAGAACCCTCCCATTGCCATGGAGGGGGTCCTGGGTTGCTGTCTGGCCTGAGCCGTGGCCCTCCCCAGCCCCGCTTCAATTGCCATGGCGTGGGTCCGGGGATGCGGTTGGCATGCGCTCCGGCCCACCCGCCCTCGATTGCGATGGCGGGAATCCGGGGTTTCTGCCTGGCCTGTGCTCTGTGCTCTGATCCTCCCGCCATCCAATTGCCATGAGGATCAGCATATGCAGGCCAGCCATCAACCCCGGACCCAAGGGGTCTGCAGTTGCTAGCAGGCCTGCAACACCGCCCTCTGATACCCAGGGCTATCAAGGGACACAGGACTTCCCCCCCCTTCGGTTGCCATGGTGGGGTTCGGGAGTTGGTGCATGGCCTGTGCTCTGGCCCTCCTGCCCTCCGATGGCCATGGCAGGGGTTCAGGTTTGCTGCCTGGCCTGCGCCCTTGCCCTCCCGCCCTTCGATTGCCATGGTGGGGATCCGCGGTTGATGCATGGCCTGTGCACCGATCCAACCGCCCTCCGATTGCCATGGGGATCAGTAGATGCATGCCAGCCAGCAACCCCCGCCCCCTGGGGTCTGTAGTGTTACCTGGCCTGAACACCACATTCCGATCACCGGGGCGATCAAGGGACACAGGCCCACCCGCCCTTCGGTTGCCAAGGTAGTGTTTGTGGGTTGATGCATGGCCTGAGCTCTGGCACTCTCACCCTCTGATAGCCATGGAAGGGGTCTCAATTGTTGCCTGGCCTAAACCCCGACTATCCTGCCCTTCGATTGCCATGGTGGGGGTCCGGGGTTGATGCATGGCCTGTGTCCCTGTCACTCCGCCCTTTGATTGCAAAGGTGGGGGTCCGCAGTTGATGCATGGCCTTTGCCCGGGTCCTCCCGCATATCTTTGCCATGGTGGGGGTCCATGGTTTATGCATGGATTGCGCTCTTGCCCTTCCACCCTATGAAGGCCATAGAGGGGGTCCGCGATTGCTGCCTGGCCTCCGCTCCAGCTCTACCTCTGTTTCAATTGCCATGGTGGTGGTCCGGGATTGATGCATGGCCTGTGCTCCGGCACTCCTGCCTTCCCGCCCTCCCATCACCAAGGCAGGTGAAGGGGCAGCATTTGAATAAGGTATTCTGACCTTATCCACTTCTTCATCATCCAGTTGAGAAACTGACTTCTAATTCCCTTTAGGACTTACAGTTTCTTCATCCATCCTTGTGTTTGCACACTTATTCCTTATCTTCAGTAGTCTACAATATCTTCTTAGTAAGTTTGGCTATCTTGAGGCAACAGAAACTACTCAAAGGGTCCTGGCCTCTATGTATCCTCTCTAGGTCAATGAGGAGCCGCTCACTTCAGCTCTGGTTGCCCAAAATCCGTGGTTGCCATGGTGTGGCTTGACATCACAAAGCCTGAGAGAATGCATGAGTCTCAGATGCTCTGGTTATATAAAAAAGACCTTCCTCTTACCTCCTAATATTTTTCACTTTGGTATGGGGCAAATGTAACATGAAGTGAATCATCATTGAAACAGAGTGAAACCTCACTTTTCTAGTATCTCCAATATCCAAAAAGGCTGTTCTAGACAATGTTT
>NW_006284853.1:22458-28306 GCF_000327345.1 Myotis davidii
AAGCGCTCTCTCTCTCGCTCTCTCTCTCTCTCTCTCTCTCTCTCTCTCTCTCGCATTTCCTCTAGTTCCATGATAGTCCAGGATATGGCAGGGAGGTGGTGTTTCCTCTCAGCCACTTCTCAAACTCACATGTCATTTCAGTGTTCCATTCCACTCTGTTCAGATATTACCATTTCTTAGTATTTTGAGTGTTGTTTTAATGGATTTTTTTTAGAGTAGTTCCAGATTTACAGAAAAATTGTGAAGGAAATACACATGTACACCATACCCAATTTCCCTTATTACTAGCCATGGTGATCGAGGGACGCAGGCCATCCAGCACTTTGATTGCAATGTTGGTGTTCCAGGGATGATGCCTGGGCTGTGCTCAGGTCAGCCTGCTCTCCCTTCACCATGGCTGGGATCCGAGACTGCTGCCTGGACTGGGCCCCAGCAATCCCGCTCTTCGAGCGCCATGGTGGGAGTCCGGGGTTGATGCATGGCCTGTTCTCCGGTGCTCCCGCCTTCGATCACCATGGTGGGGGTCCATGGTTGATGCCGGGCCTGTGCCCATGCCCTCCCGCCCTCCAATCTCCATGGCGATTGCCAGAAGCATGAAAGTCAGCAACCTGGCACCCGGGGTCTGAGGTTGCTTCCTTTCCTGCAACACCACCCTCCCGCCCTCTGATCACCATGGCAATCAAGGGATGCAGGCCATCCTGCCCTTTGATTGCCATGTTGGGAGCCCAGGGTTGTTGCCTGGGCTGCACTCTGGCCAGCCCGCACTCCCATCGCTGAAGCAGGGGTCCTGGGTTGCGGCCTGGCTTGCACTCCGGCCCTCCAGCCCTTCAATTGCCATGATGGGGGTCCGTGGTTGGTGCCTGGCCTGCGCCTCAGGCCTCCAGTGTCATGGAGGGAGTCCGGGGTTTCTTCCTGGCTTGTGCTCCAGACCTCTCGCCCTCCTATCGGCATGGCGGGGGTCCGGGGTTGAAGCCTGGCCTGCGCTCTAGCCCTCCCCCGTTCAGATCGCCATTGATCGCTGGAAGCAGGCCAGCCAGCAACCCAGCACACGGGGTTCGGCGGTTGCTGCCTGGCCTGCAACACCGCCCTTCCACCCTCCAATCACCATGGCGATCCAGGGATGCAGGCAATCCGGCCCTAAGATTTCGGGATGCGGGCCATCCCGCCCTTCAATCGCCATGGTGGGGGTCCGGGGTTGCTCTCTGTCCTGCGCTCCGGCCCTCCTGCCTTTGAACGCCATGGTGGGGATCGCGGGTTGCTGCCTGGCCTGCAACACCCCCCTCCAATCGCCATGGCGATCAAGGGAGGCAGGACCTCCGGCCTTTCGGTTCCCATGGTAGGGGCTGGGTGTTGGTGCTAGGCCTGCGCTACTGCCCTCCCTTCGATTGCCATTGTGGTTATCAGGGATTAATGCATGGCTTGTGCTGTGGCCCTCCACACTCCGATGTCCAATGGCGATCGAGGGATGCAGGTCATACCATCATTTGATTGACATGTTGGGGGTCCAGGATTGATGCCTGGGCTGCGCTCCAGCCAGCCCGCCCTCCCATCGCCATTGCGGAGGTCCGGAGTTGCTGCCTGGCCTGTGCTCCGGATCTCCCTGCTGCATCGCCAAGGTGGGGGTCTTGGGTTCCTGCCTGGCCTGCGCCCCGGCCCTCCCGCCCTTGATTGCCATGGTGGGGGTTCAGGGTTGGTACATGGCCTGTGCCCTGCCCTCCCACACTTTGATTGCCATCCCGTCCTCCCATCGCCATGATGGGGGTCAGGGGTTGCTGCCTGGCCTGCGCTCCGGCCCTACCGCCCTTCGATTTCCATGGTGGGGGACTACGTTTGCTCCCTGGTCTGCAACACCATACTCCCACCCTCCGATAGCCATGGCAATTTAGGGATGCGGGCCATCCCGCCCTTCAATCGCCATGGTGGGGGTCCGGGGTTGCTCTCTGTCCTGCGCTCCGGCCCTCCTGCCTTTGAACGCCATGGTGGGGATCGCGGGTTGCTGCCTGGCCTGCAACACCCCCCTCCAATCGCCATGGCGATCAAGGGAGGCAGGACCTCCGGCCTTTCGGTTCCCATGGTAGGGGCTGGGTGTTGGTGCTAGGCCTGCGCTACTGCCCTCCCTTCGATTGCCATTGTGGTTATCAGGGATTAATGCATGGCTTGTGCTGTGGCCCTCCACACTCCGATGTCCAATGGCGATCGAGGGATGCAGGTCATACCATCATTTGATTGACATGTTGGGGGTCCAGGATTGATGCCTGGGCAGCCCAGACATCAATCCTGGACACCCCTCTGGCCAGCCCTCCATCCCATCACCATGGCAGGGGTCCATGGTGTCTGCCTGGCCTGCGCCCCAGGCAGCACGCCCTCCCATCGCCATTGCGGGGGTCGGGGTTGCTGCCTGGCCTGCGCTCGCACCCTCCTGCCCTTCTATTGCCTTGGTGGGGATCCACAGTTGCTGCCTGGCCTGCGCCCCGGCCCTCCCGCCCTTTGATTGCCATGGTTGGGGTCCACGGTTGGTGCCTGGTTGGCGCTCAGGACCTCCCACCCTTGATCACCATGGTTGGGGTCCTGGGTTGCTCCCTGGCCTGAAAGCCCCCCCCCGATCGCCATGGCGATCAAGGGAGGCAGGCCCTCCTGCCTTTCGGTTCCCATGGTGAGGGTCGGCTGTTGGTGCTGGTCCTTCGCTCCGTCCCTCTCTTCAGTTGCCATTGTGGAGATCCGGGGTTGATGCATGGCATGCGCTTTGGCCCTGCCACACTCCGATGTCCATGGTGGGGTTCCAGGGTTGCTTCCTGGCCTGCACCCCGGCCCTCCTGCCCTTTGATTGCCATGGTGGAGATCTGTGGTGGCTGTCTGGCCTGCGCCCTGGCCCTCCCACCCTCTGATCGTTATGGTAGGGTCCGGGTTTGATGCCTGGGTTGCGCCCCAGCCCTCCCGACCTTCGATGTCCATAGTGGGGGTCCGGGGTTGATTCATGGCGTCTGCTCTGGCCCTCCCGACCTCCAATGTCCATTGCGGGTGTCCTGGGTTGCTCCCTGGCCTGTGCTCTGGCCATTCTGCCCTCGATCGCCCTGCTGGGGGTCCAGGGTTGTTGCTTGGCTTGCGCTCTGGTCCTCCCACAATCGATTGCCAAGTTAGGGGTCCGGGGTTTATGCCTGGTCTGCGCTCTGGACCTCCGGTCCTCTGATCGCCATGGCGATCGCCAGAAGCAGGCCAGCAAGCAACCCCGGCACCCGGGGGTCTGCAATTGCTGCCTGGCCTGAAACACCACCCTCCAGCCCTCCGTTCGCCATGGTGATCGAGGGATGCAGGTCATACCATCAGTTGATTGCCATGGTGGGGGTCCGGAGTTCCTGCCAGGTCTGAACCCCGGTCCTCCTGCCCTTCTATGATGCTGCCTGGCCTGCGTTGTGGCACTCCCGCCCTCTGATTGGCATGTTGATTGCCGGAAGCAGGCCAGCCAGCAACCCTGGCTCCCTGGGTTCTGAGGTTGCTGCCTGGCCTGCAACACCACCCTCCCACCCTTCGATTGCCATGGTGGTGGTCCAGGGCTCTGCCTAGCCCGTCCTCCCATCTCCCTAGCGGGTATCTGGAGGTGTGGCCTGGCCTGCGAGCTGGCTGTCCTGCCCTCGATCGCCATGGTCTGCCTGGCCTGCGCCCCGGCCCTCCCGCCCTCTGATCGCCATGGCGATCAGAGGGCGGGAGGGCCGGGGCGCAGGCCAGGCAGCAATTGCAGACCCCCGGGTGCCGGGGTTGCTTGCTGGCCTGCTTCTGGTGATTGCCATGGCAATCACCAGAAGCAGGCCAGCAAGCAACCCCGGCACCCGGGGGTCTGCAATTGCTGCCTGGCCTGCGCCCCGGCCCTCCCGCCATTCGATTGCCATGGTGGGGGTCCGCGGTTGGTGTCTGGCCTGTGCTCCGGCCCTCCTGCCCTCGATCGCCATGGTGGGGTTCTGCGGTTGCTCCCTGGTCTGCTACACCTTACTCCTGCCCTCTGATAGCCATGGCAATTTAGGGAAGTGAGCCATGCCGCCTTCGATCGCCATGGGTGGGGGTCGGAGTTGCTCTCTGGCCTGCACTCCAGCCCTCCTGCCCTTGAACGCCATGGTGGGGATCCCTGGTTGCTGCGTGGCCCACAACACCCACCACACCCCTGATCGCCATGGCAATTTAGGGATGTGGGCCATCCCGCCTTTTGGTTCCCATGGTGAGGGTCGAGTGTTGCTGCCTTGCCTGCGCCCCGGCCCTCCCGCCCTCTGATCGCCATGGTAGGGGTCCAGGGTTGATGCCTGGGTTGCGTCCCAGCCCTCTCAACCTTCGATGGCCATGGCAAGTGTCCAGGGTTGCTCCCTGGCCTGTTCTCTGGCCATTCCGACCTCGATAGCCCTGAAGGGGGTCCGGGGTTGATGCCTGGTCTGTGCTCTGGCCCTCCGGTCCTTGATTGCCATGGCAATCACCAGAAGCAGGCCAGCAAGCAACCCTGGCACCCGTGGTCCGCAATTGCTGCCTAGCCTGAAACACTACCCTCCAGGCCTCCGATCGCCATGGAGATCAAGAGATGCAGGTCATACCATCATTTGATTGCCATGTTGGGTTCCAGGATTGCTGCCTGGCCTGCGCTCCGACCTCCCGCCTATGATTGCCATGGTGGCAGTCCGGAGTTGCAGCCTGGCCTGCAACACCGCCCTCCCGACTTCCTATAGCCATGGTGATCGAGGGTTGCAGGCCATTCCGCCCTTCGAATGCCATGTTGGGGGTCCAGGGTTGCTGCCTGGCCTGCAATCCCACCCTCACGTTCTGCGATCGCCATGGCGATAGAGGGACACAGGCAATCCCGCCCTTCGATTGCATGTTGGGGGTCCAGGGTTGATTCCTGCGCTGCACTCCGGCCCTCCCGCCCTTCGATTGGCAATGTAAGGGTCTGTGGTTGGTTCCTTGCCTCCGCCCCTGGCCTCCTGCCCTCTGATGGTCATTGTTGGGACCATGGTTGCTGCCTGGCCTGTTCCTCGGCCCTGCCGCCTTTCGATTGCCATGGTGGGGGTCCATGGTTGATGAATGGCCTGCGCTCCGGCCAGCCTGTCCTCCCATTGCCATGGCGATTGGCGGAAGCAGGCCAGCCATCAACCCCGGCACCTGGGGTACCGGGGTTGCTGCCTGGCCTGCAACACTGCCCTCCTGCCCTCTAATCACAATGGTGACCAAGGGACATAGGCCATCCCGCCCTTAGATTGCCATAGTGAGGGTCCGGTGATGCATGGCCTGCACTCTGGATCTCCCCCGCTCCGATCACCATTGCAATCGCTGGAAGCAGGTCAGCCAGCAACCCTGGTATCCAGGGTTCCATGCTTATTACCTGTCTTGCAACACCGACCTCCTGCTCTCTGATGTCCATGGTGAGGGTCCAGGGTTGCTGCCTGGCCTGCGCCATGGACCTGCTGCCCTCCAATTGCCATGGTGGGGATTGGGGTTGATGCCTGGCCTGTGCACTTGCCCTCCTGCCCTTGATGGCCATGGTGGGTTCTGGGGTTGCTGCCTGACCTGTACCCTGGCCCTCCTGCCCTTTGATTGCCTTGGCGGGGGTCCAGGGTTGAAAGCTGGGTTCCTCTCCTTCCTTCCCGCTCTCTAACACCATGGGGGGAGTCCGGGGTTGATGCCTGGCCTGCTCTCTAGCCTTCCCACCCTCCGATTGCCATGACTATTGAGGGACGCAGGCCATCCAGCCCTTCTATTGGCATGTTGGGGGTCCACGGTTGCTGCCTGGACTGTGCCCCGGCCCTTCCGCCCTCCGAATGCCATGGTGGGGTTCCGGGTTAATGCATGGCATGCACTCTGGCCCTCCCGCCCTGAG
>NW_006284853.1:32151-32517 GCF_000327345.1 Myotis davidii
ACGCTCCCTCCCTTGGTCAAATTGGTGGGCTTTCTAGCAGCCCTGCGGAGACCCCCCATTAGAGTCTGACGGTAGACCAAGAGCCTCTCCTTACCTTCTGCCGTGCTGAAATCCCATTCAGGCCTAGTTAAGGGAAAAGAGACATCTATCTGGACCTGGTTGGCAGTTGGGTTTCTGTCCACACCTGGAACCAATTTCCGGGCCTCATTGAGGATCCTTTCCCTCTCTTCTGTCGTGAACAGAACCTCTAAAAGCTGCTGACAGTCGTCCCATGTGGGCTGATGGGGTGAAAAGAACAGAATCTAGCAAGTCAATAAGTACCCCCGATTCTTGGAAAACTTGGGGCTTTGTGCCTTCCAGTTATAG
>NW_006284854.1:0-394 GCF_000327345.1 Myotis davidii
CTCCCAAACCCACTACCACTCTAAAAATCAATTCTCAGGTGATGATTAGTGAAAAAGAAAATTCAGTACAGTCCTGGCCAGGTAGCTCAGTTGGTTGGAGCATTATCCTGATTCACCAAAGTTGTGGGTTTGATCCTTAGTCCAGGCACATACAAGAATCAACCAACGAGTCCTGGCCAGTGTGGCTCAGTTGGCTGAATGTTGTCTGTACACCAAGAGATTGCTGGTTCAATTCCAGGTCAAGGCACATGCCATGGTTGCAGGCTTGATGCCCAGTAGGGGGCATGCAGGAGGCAGCCAATCAATGTTCTCTCTTTCTCCCTCTCTCTCTCTCAAATCAATAAAAACACACATTATATATAAAAAAAGAATCAACCAATGAGTACACGAATAA
>NW_006284855.1:0-214 GCF_000327345.1 Myotis davidii
CAGACACTATGGGGGTGAGGGCATGAGCAGGTGAGGGAGGGCATTGGGAGAATAAGGATACATATGTAATACCTTAATCAATCAATCAATAATTCAATAAATTAATAGAAGGGAGGGAAGGAGAGGAATTGGGGGAGAGAGAGAGAAACATCAATGAGAGGTGCATAGACTGGTTGCCTCACACACATACCCTGATCAGGGGTGGGGAGTGAAC
>NW_006284856.1:0-377 GCF_000327345.1 Myotis davidii
AATATGCTAAGTGTCCGACCATTCATTCAACCAGTCGCACACTAACCACCAGAGGGCAGACTCTCTGACCAGTAGGTTAGCTTGCTGCTGGGGTCCGGCCGATTGGGATTGGGTGAGATGGGCTAGACATGCGCTGGAGGTCCCTCCCCAGCCCCGATCATGCACCGTTGGGGTCCCTCGGCCTGGCCTGGGCCCTCGCAATCTGGAACACCTTGGGGGATGTTGGAGAGCCAGTTTCAGCCAATCCCCGCAGGCCAGGCTGAGGGACCTCACCGGTGTATAAATTCATGCACCGGGCCTCTAGTGATTATATAAGCTAGCTGCTTTTCTTTCTTTTTCTTTTCTTTTTTATCTTTCAAGCTTTTATTTAAGGGCAC
>NW_006284857.1:0-913 GCF_000327345.1 Myotis davidii
TAAAGTAGAGATAACCACATAGCAAAATAAATTCCAAAAGTATTAACAATTTAAATTAAAGAAATAAACTCAGGGGAGACAAGATGGCAGCGGAATAGGTGGATGCATCCCAAGGCTTGTCCAGAAGCAAATAGAATGAGCAGCTGAAACGAATAACATCCACCTGGAATTGGCGAAGGAGACTTAGCTGGTGAGGCAGTTTGTAGCCGGGAAGGGCAGAGTTCCCCTGGAAAGGTAAAAACCAGGGATCTGGGCAGAAACGTTTGCCAGATCTCTGAACCCAGAGGGTCAGAGGGAAACTGCGCAGCACACAGCCACGTCCCTTGGGACAGGCACAGCCTCTGACTGGGAAAAAAGATCTGCAGGACTGTGCGCCGGGGGATTTGAGATCTGGGTGCCATAATTACAGAGGACTGAGCCCAGAGGGAGCAGCCTAAAGCGCTGACCAGACCATGCAGTGCTGGTAAGAGAGGAGCTTACAGAGACTCAGCCTTCCCCATTTCTGCGGCCAGCGTTTGTTTATTTTTTTCAATGAACCCTGTTCATAGGACATTTCAGATACAGACACTCACCCGTGCTGAGGAGTGGGAGAAGGTGGGGACGAGTGGAATCTGGGGAGAGGCTGGGGAAAGAAAGGGGTCCAGGAGAGGTGGCAGCAAGTTGAGTGCTGAGTCACGCCTGAGCCAGGACGTGGGCAGCCATTTTCTACTGAAGCTATAACCCCTTCCTCCAGTCTCCAGGCAAGGAATACAGCCACACCCAGATTCCACCCTGAATGGTACGAAGGATTTAAAAAATCTGAGTAGTCCCTGGGAGTTAACAGGGTCTGGCCTATAGAGAGGCCTTCAGTCCCAGCAACAACAACAACAACAACAAAATCACAGACATTCCAGAAAACTGGGATCTTAAGGCA
>NW_006284857.1:1537-2772 GCF_000327345.1 Myotis davidii
GCAATAGAGAAAAAGAGGAGTGTGTGGTTGTGTGTGGTGTGTGTGTGTGTGTGTGTGTGTGTGTGTGGGTGTGTGTGAATGAGGCACAGTTAGACCCTGCAGGACCTTTGGGGGCAGGCTAACTGGGCTAGCCTAACTAGGCAGCCTCTGCTACCATTGCAAACAGTACCAGGAGGCCAGCTCTTCTTCAGAGGCCTCGCCTTTTTGAAGGGGAGAGTTGATGTAACTGAGAGCCCAGCCTCACCTCCACCCAGGGTGCCCTCAGGTAACACCTGGGACTCTATAGCCACCCCTGACAGGGGCCTGCTACTTCGACTGTGGTCCCACTGTCAAAGAGTCTCCAGCCACCCCAGGCGCAGGTTCCTGTGAGTTCTGAAGTATGCACCCCTCTGACCAGCCCAACACTTCAGTCCAGGGCATGGCAACCATGTGAGCAGCAGACACGTGAGCAGCACACTCCTGTCCAAGGAGCATCAGCCCCACGAGCAGCCTGCCCCAGGCCTAAGAGCAGCAGCCTCATGTGGCCTGCCCCTGTCCAAGGAGCAGCAGCTGTGTGTGTGGCCCGCTCCCCCATCCGAGGAGCAGCAACCACGCAAGCAGCCCAGCCCATCCAAGGAGCAGCAGCCACACAAGCAGTCTGCCTACGTCTGAGGAGTGGAAGCCCTGCATAGCCCGCCCCCATCTGAGGAGCAGCAGCTGTGCACAGCCCGCACCCTGCACCAGTCCGAGGAGCAGCAGCTGTGTGAGCAGCCCGCCCCTATCTGAGAAGCAGCAGTTCTGCGAGCACCCGTCCCCATTTGAGGAGCAGCAGCATCCCACCCCGGTCTGAGGAGCAGCAGCCACATGAGCAAACCACCCATGTCCGAGGAGTGGCAGCCCTGCACAGCACGCACTGGTCCAAGGAGCAGAGCCACACACAGCCTGCACCTGTCTGACGAGCAGCAGCTGGGTGAGTGGCTTGTCCCCATCTGAGGATGAGCAGCCACGCATGCAGCTCACTCCCATCCAAAAAGTGGAACCACCACGGCTGTGATCAGCACCCACCAGAGGAGCTGCTACCAACTGAGGAGCAGCTGAAACCACAACCACCTGAGGAGCTACCGCAGCCCGAGGAGCCACTGCCACCCAGAATGACTCAACATCTAGATCTGTCGGTGAGATCAAACATGGGTAGACAAAAAAAAAAAAAAAAAACCCAAAGGAAAGAAAAGGACAAATCACCAGAAAAAAAGCAA
>NW_006284857.1:4028-5552 GCF_000327345.1 Myotis davidii
TTGGACAAAAAAGACCTCAAAGTGAAGGCCATAACAAGAGATAAGGGAGCCACTTCATGATACTAAAGGTATCAATACAACAAGAGGATATGGCCCTAATAAACATATATGCACCCAATGCAGGAGCACCCAAATACATAAAAAGACTCCTGGAAGATATCAAGGGAGAGATCGACAACAATACAATCATAGTAGGGGACTTTAATACACCACTGACATCACTGGATAAATCCTCTAGACCAGGGGTCCTCAAACTGCGGCCCGCGGTTTTAGACAATAAAGAATTTAAATTTAAAAAAGAATACAATGATTGGTGTACCATGTGAGTACACCACTAACATGGGTCATGTTTCCCGTGAAATGAGGGAGAAAGGTTGTGATGTCAGGGGCAGGAATAAGTGCGTGAGTAGAAGAGAGAGCAAAGTGTCAGTTTTGACTTACTTTAATACCATTTGGTTAGGTTTCCCCTCCTGTAGAGAAACTAATACAGGAAATCAGAAGATGACAATAAATAGCCCATTGTGCCATCACCTAAAGCCACCACTCTGAATAGTTGGAGGTATTTGTTTCCTTTCTAATTGTTTTCTGTGCTTTTTATAAAACACCTGACAAAGGAATGTATAGTCAATTTTATGGCCTCTTTTTTTCCCACTGCATATTTTAACACAAGGCATGTGCTACATCAAAAACTCCTCACAAAGATGCTTTAAAATTGCTCCTTGATACTCTATTTTAAGGATATGCCAGGCATTATTTGATCATTTCTATATTATTGATAGTTTTGACAGTTTACCATGTTGTGTTTTATAGTTAAAGCTGCAATGAGTATCATTGTATGTAAAGACTCTATTTTAAATTTCTAGAAATTCAATTACTGAGCCAAAAGTATGAATTGTTATAAGTGAAGTCCTTCCTTCCATCAGATTATGTTGTTTTGCTGAAACACTTTGCTTCTATTTTGATTACGCTTGTTGGTTCTTTTTTGTTTACATTTAAGGAGGCCAGTTCTGAGGTTTACAATAGGAATGTGCCCATGAATAGATTACTCAGATGCTGTTAGACTTGGAAGAAATTTGGGCTCTTCTCACCCAGCCATTCATTTTACAGATGGGGTCCCAAAGACTGAGTGAGTCTGAATGACAGCCCGGTGTTACCCAGGACATGAGGGCTGAGGCTCTGGTAGAACTGGATCTTCTGACTCCACACTAGGATGCTCCTTATCTATTGACAGGGCATGGAAGGAAAGATGAAGCCCTAGCAGGGGTGGGCAAACTTTTTGACTCAAGGGCCACAATGGGTTCTTAAACTGGACCGGAGGGCCGCAACAAAAGCATGGATGGAGTGTTTGTGTGAACTAATATAAATTCAAAGTAAACATCATTACATAAAAGGATACGGTCTTTTTTATTTTTAGTTTTATTCATTTCAAACGGGCCGGATCCAGCCCGCGCGCCGTAGTTTGCCCCCGGCTGAGCTAGTCCCACCCACCCACTCCAGCCTTCCCTCTGAGATTCAGGAGCTGTG
>NW_006284857.1:6298-7343 GCF_000327345.1 Myotis davidii
GTTCCTCTCCTCAGAGTCAAGAGCATTTAGGGAAACCTTCCATCAGAAGGTGTTAGTTAGTACACCTTCAATATCAATGTGCTGCACTGTTCCTAAGTTTTTGCATTTTTGAAAGAAAGTGTAAAAAAGCAACACTTAATTTAAAGGAATGATTCTCTAGTGGGAAAATTTTAAGTCCTGATTCTGGTGAGCAGGGAGCTTCAATGATGCTTCTCACTGTGGAATGTATGCAAATATCTTCCTTCCAAGTATGAGAAAAGCCAACTCTTGGTATAAGAAACACTGGTGTGACCATAAACTTGCACTATCTCGCTTTTCCCCCATTATAACATGCAGGAGAAAAAGGTATTTAATTGGAAGGAACTTATTCTGAGTAATTAAATAGGAGATACAGCTTCCCCAATTTATAACACCTGATGTAGTGACATCTTATACACAAGGAAAACCAGCTGACATTGCATCTGGAGATCAGCTTTGCCCAAAGAACATAAATCTTTCCTTCTGTCACCATATTCCCTCTGGCCACTTGCAGAGCAGTCCCAGCTGCATCAGCTACAACACAGCTGTTCAGAAATGGGGTACAGCTGTAAGGTTTGTTGATTATATCATGGGACCTAAAGCAGAATTCCTATAAAAAGACCTAGCCAGTTATCTGGGATCAACATATACTACTAGAAGATAAACATGTATTATCGCATACCTGGTAAAATCTGACACTTCTGTGAGAAGGAAGCAATTCTTAGCTGAGGATCAATGTATGCAAGATCTGTACATTCACCAGTATCCTAGTTTTTCAAGAGTAAATAAGTTAAAAACGTTTTAAGAACTTTTAAAGTAAACAACTTGTAACATTAAATATAGGACGACCAAACGACTGAGCAGCAGACTGCATGGGGTGACCAGGCCAGCGGTGGAGGCTGTTGGGGGAAACCAGGCTGGCAGGGGAGATGCAGTTGGGGGTGATCAGGCCAGCAGAGGGAGGCATTTGGGGGAGACTAGGCGAGCAGGGGGGACAGTAACGGGTGACCAGGCTGGCAGGGGGGCA
>NW_006284858.1:0-588 GCF_000327345.1 Myotis davidii
ATATCTAGAGATTTGGGTGTTTTTTAAAAATTTTGTTTGATAGTTGGACGTGACCATGTTTGAAGACCATTTCGGCTTCTCCAGCTCAACTGTTGCCACGGCTCTGTCTCCCACGTGACCTCCCAGCAAACTTGAACTCTGCGCCTTAGTCCTCATTCCATGCAAGTCAGGCTGCACTCGATGCAGTTGACTTTCTCAGTGCAGGGCCAAGGCCGTTTGCTGGAGATGCCCTGAGTGGCAAATCTCTCCCCGACAGTTTTGCTGATGGCGCGGACACTCCCGTGTGCACGGCGCGCCCATGGGTGACTTCCTTGTAGTGCGTTATGGAGTTTGCAAAGTCTGGCCTGGAACATGCAAGGCAGAGCCAGAATTCCAGCTCGCAGACATGGGGGCGGGGCAAAGACAGCCAAGGGCTTGGAAACGTGGATCCGGAACTGCACCCCACTCTGCCCGCTGTGTGACCTTGAGCAAGTCACTCACTCCTTGGGCACCTCAGGTCCCTCCTGTGGGACGTGGGAAGAATACCCTTGTATTGTCAGGCTTACACAAGGTAATACATGTCAATCTTATAGTTGGCGATTCCTTTTT
>NW_006284859.1:0-206 GCF_000327345.1 Myotis davidii
AAAGGGGTGGGGAGAGAGAAAGAAAGAGAGAGAAACATTGCTTGGTTGCCTTCTTGAACATTCCCCAGTTGGGGCATCAAACCCCCAACCTGGGTATGTGCCCTGACTGGGAAGCAAACCCGCAACCTTTCAGTGTAGGAGATGATGCTTCAACCAACCAAGCCATACTGGCTGGGACTAAAATATATTTTAAAGAAGCTACATAC
>NW_006284860.1:0-576 GCF_000327345.1 Myotis davidii
AAGCTCCTGAAAACAAGGCAGCTGTGATCATAATCTTTGTAAACGAATCGGCCGCGGATATTCAGACGGTGACCAAGAAGCTGCTGGAAGACATCTTACCCAGGTATGGTTTTCCTGCTATGATAGGGTCCGACAATGGGCCCGCCTTTATTTCACAGGTAACATAGGTAGTAACCAGGGCTATTGGGCCAAATTGGAAATTACATTGTGCTTATAGGCCCCAGAGTTCAGGTCAGGTAGAAAGGATGAACAGAACTCTAAAAGAGACCATTACCAAATTAACCATGGAGACTGGCGGGGACTGGGTGGCTCTCCTGCCGTATGCCCTTTACCTGGTAAGGAACTCCCCATACACCCTGGGCTTAACTCCCTGTGAAATCATGTTTGGCAGGCCACCCCCTATCATTCCTAACCTTAAACCTTTGAAGTTCTCCAAGAGAGGAGGAATCTGTCTGACTCGGAGACTGGTGAGGACTGGGTAGCTTTTCTTTAACAATCTCTTTCCTTGAGAGGGCTCCAGAGGGCGAACGAGGTCATTTGGCTGTGCCTCTGTGCCATCTATGAGACCAGCCCAAC
>NW_006284861.1:0-238 GCF_000327345.1 Myotis davidii
GGAGATCCATGCTTCTCTCTCTCATCGATGTTTGTCTCTCCCTTCTCCCCTCTCTCTTTCTCCCTCCTACTTTCTCTAGAAATCAATAAAAACATATCCTTGGGTGAAGATTAAAAAAAATAATAAAGGAGAAAATGTCATGTTACAGAAATGAAGTTTCTCTTTGGTTACAACAGGAGGCAGAGCTCAAATCTGTCCCCTTGATCCAGGGTTTGGGGTGACTTTAGGAAGTAAGGGG
>NW_006284862.1:0-981 GCF_000327345.1 Myotis davidii
AAAGGGCAAATGTTATTGATACAGAAGACAATCGTACAATAGAGAGGCTACACAAAACGTGCTGTTTTTTGGAAAAGATTATTAAAATTGACAAACATGCCCGGTTGGTGTGGCTCAGTGGTTGAGCATCAACCATGAACCAAGAGGTCACTGGTTCAATTCCTAGTCAGGGTACATGCCAGGGTTGTGGACTTGATCCCCAGAAGGGGGCGTGCAGGGGGAAGCTGACAAATGATTTTCTCTCAATATATCTCTATCCTTTTCCCTTCCTCTCTCTCTAAAAATCAACAAAAACATTTTTAAAAAACCGACAAACATTTAGAGCAAGAAAAAAAGGCACAAATAATAAGTGGCAGAAATAGAAAGGGAATACTACCTGATAACTTCATGCAAAGAAATTTGAAAACTTAGATAAATATACAAACTCCCATAAGAATCAAGAACATATAAAAATATGAATAGTTCTACTTCAATAAAGGGATTTAAAAATCTTCCCACAGAAAAAAATCTTGTACCATCTAGTAAACACGTAAGAAAATCTTTCCCATAATAGAAAAACGGGCAATTCTTCTCAGCTCGGTATGATACCACTGTAACATAGATATTAAAACCCAACAAGAATATTATTTAAAAAGTACATGCCAATATTTCTCATGAAAAAATACTTTTCAGTCCTAAACAATGATTAGTCAATGGAATAAAAAATATATGAAAAAAGTTAATAGATCACAACTAACTTGGGTTTATTTCAGAAATGCAACGTTGGTCTAACATTTAACAACAGTCATTATAATGAACACATTGAAAGAATAAAGAATAAAACATACACTCATCTCACCAGATATTAAATGCATTTGATGAAGTTCAACCATTCATTACATTATTTTTTTAATGTAAACAAAAAGAAAATAACTCTCAAAACAGAAGAATCCTAGTCAGATGTAGTATATCTACAAAAAGACCTAGAGCAAACAACCACAC
>NW_006284863.1:0-5192 GCF_000327345.1 Myotis davidii
CCAATCCCTGCAGGCCAGGCCAAGGGATGCCACTGATGCATGAATCCGTACACTGGGCCTCTAGTCAAATACAAAGTCTGAGTTCCCAAACCAGTTCCTCTTAGCTGACATGCATCACACACATGTTGATGTTCACTGTTACTCTGAAGCCAAAATGCTTCCCAATGCATAATTATAAAGTTGTGTTTTCTCATTTCCACCTCTCAAAAGAGAAATGTTACATCTGGGCCTAATTTGGAGAAATAGTAACACACTTTATGTTCATATGTTATTCTCAAAAATTCATTCCAGTGCAGGAAATGGGACAGTGAGGAAGGTATGTTTTTAGTGGTTTTGAGACCCTTTCTAAAAGGAAAGCTATTATCTGTCTATGATTTTTGCTTATTTATATCCTTTGAACGATTAATAACTGTTGTCTAACAACTGTGATTCATGTGAGTCTGCTATGACAATTGATTACTACAGGAGTTGATAGAATTGAAATAGAGTAAATTTGGGGTTCTCAACTTTTCATCGATTTGATGTTCCAGTTATTTCTGCATTCATTCGTTGCTTTTAAAAAAATCCTCACCCAAGGATTTTTCCCATTGATTTTTAAAGAAAGTGGGAGGGAGTGAGGGGAGGGAAAAGGGGAAGAGAGAGAGAAATATGATATGAAAAACATTAATTGGTTTCCTCCTGCAGGTAACCTACTGGGGTTGGGGATTGAACCTGCAACCAAGGTACATGCCTTGACTGGGAATCAAACACAGGACCCTTCGGTCCAAGGGCTGATGCTCTAACCCAGCGGTCGCAACCCCTTTGGGGGTCTCAGGACTGTGCAAGCCACGTCCTCTGTGGTTCAGGGTTCAGGATTTGGAGAAGGGCCACATGCAAATGATGGAGACGAGACAAGAAATAATAATTTGGAAATATTGGGGGCCAGGTGGGAAGCCCAACACAAGGGGAAGGACTTCCACTGGTGCCCAGGCCTTGCCAATGTTTTATTTAATTTTGGATACACATATAGCCCTTAATCAGACAGGCAATTCCAGTAACAGACTGACTATCTGAAAAGTAGACTATTTGGTCAGGAAATTGCTTGTCTTGACTAAACAACTGGTGCATAACTCTGGCCCTTGGCAGAGCTCAAGGTTCACCAGCGTTCCGAGCTCCTTGTTTACACTTCTCCGATAGTGAAGACAATGGGTAGCTTCCAACAAAGGATGACACTCTAACCCACTGAGCCACACTGGCCAGACAGCTGGCTGCTTCTTATATTTGACCTGAAAGGGGATTGAGCCCACAACCTTGGCCTATGGGGACGATATTCTAACCAACTGAGCTTCCTGGCCAGAGTACATATTTGACATATATGGTGTCACTAACTCTTCTCTAACAAGCTTATACTTTTCATTACCACCAACAATGTATTGTTCTTGAAGAAAGAGACCACCAAGTAAAAGCAATCATATCCTCAAAATCAATGTTTGATTAAATATTTCTAAAATTCAATATTTAAAGAGGCCACCAAGTAAAAGGCAATCATATCCTCATAATCAATATGTTTGATTAAATATTTCTAAAATTCAATATTTTTCCTTTCTTTGTGTGAGTGGGAGAAGTACGGGGATGGAAAACGACAAAATTAAAGTCCTCCAAACTCATTACAGATCCTGCCTAAGGAGGTTAAATTGAGTAAAGGCTGTAACTCAGAAACCAGTCAGATCAAAAGGCTTTGATGGAAAGATGGAGATTAAAAACAAGCATTGTAATTTTGACATTTATTAAGAAAGTATTTTTCATTAGTAACCATTTCTGACACTTTCCAAATATTACAGTAAAATTCTTCCTTAACACACAGGCAGGAGTAAAAATTCAATTATGTAAAATGCAGTGTTCCATTTTTTGCAAAGTTAACCAGAAACATTACCAGTTTGCACTGTCATTTAAAGTGCACATATGTACATACTGACACACACACACAGCTAAAATTTTTAAACTGATAGTATATAAAAGTGACCAGATAGTAAGAAATTCAGCTCATCCCTCCTTAAGATAGCATATAGGGCAGAAATAAATCCTAACATAGTAACAACCAAATTCATGTCATTTCAGATTGAAATACTACTTGATGTTCCATGTTTCAAATACTTGATCATATTAAGGTTACTTGCAGTATTCCAAATACGTCTTTTTGGGGTGGGTAAATGAGCTTATTAAAAATTTCAATACACACTTTGTCATTTAGCAAAAAGTACTGAGCACCTACATTGAGTTAGGCAATGATATAGTCTTAGCAGTGAATGAAGCTCCTCCCCTTAAGCTTACATTCTAGTGGATATGGATTTAGGCATGCTCATCATTATACTTTTGTTAAATTCCTGACCGTACTTTAGAAGCCCTAGTGCAACTAGTTAAAGTCATGTGCAATGACTGATGCTATACATCCCTTATGAAACCTCTCTCATAAGATATCTGCTGTGTGGTCTCCTATTGTGAATATTGTGAGATTGGGTTAAAACATCACGTTTTCATTAAAGATAATCTTTTTCTACTATAAGAACTCTAGTAAATGGGAAAATTCAGCTTCCATTTGAGGACTTAAAAACAAAACAAAATACCATTTTATAGGATTTCATTTGTGTATGGATTATCTGATGGATAATGCTTACCATACTGCTCACTTTTATAAAAAGTATTACTCTGGATTAAGACTTGAAAATCCACTGAAACCCTTGCCACACTGTTCACATTTATAGGCCCTCCCTTCTACGTGGATCCTCTGATGTGCTTGAAGACGTGAACTCTCACTGAAGCGCTTCGTACAAACCTCACATTTGTATGGTTTCCCTCCTGTGTGAACCCTCCGATGTGCTTCAAGGCGTGAACTCTGACTAAAGCCCTTCCCACACATCTCACATTTATATGGCTTCACTCTAGTGTGGACCCTCTGATGACCTTGAAGATATGCTCTCTGACTGAAGCCCTTTCCACACACCTCACATATGTATGGTCTCTCGCCAGTGTGGACACTCTGGTGGCTTTGAAGGTAGGATCTCTGACTGAAGCTCTTACCACACTCATCACATTGGTATGGCTTCTCTCCTGTGTGAACTCTCTGATGGGCCAAAAGAGTTGAGGCCTTACTGAAGCCCTTATCACATTCTCCACATTTATAGGGTTTCTCTCCTGTGTGAACCCTCTGATGAATTTGAAGATTAAAGCTCCAACTGAATCCCTTCCCACACTCCTCACATTTGTAGGGTTTTTCTCCAGTGTGGACTCTCTGATGGCCTTGAAGGTGTGAACTCCGACTGAAGCCCTTCCCACACTCCTCACACTTATATGGTTTTTCACCAGTGTGAACTCTCTGGTGGCCTTGAAGGTATGAATTGCGACTGAAGCCCCTCCCACACTCTTCACATTTGTATGGTTTTTCTCCAGTGTGGACTCTCTGATGGGCTTGAAGGTATGAACTGCGACTGAATCCCTTATCACACTCCTCACATTTATAAGGTTTCTCTCCTGTGTGGACTCTCTGATGGACATTAAAAACTGATCTATGACTGAAGCCTTTACCACAAGCATTGCATTTGTATGGCTTCTCTCCAGTGTGGACTCTCTGGTGACCTTTAAGTTTTAAACTCCAATTAAAGCCATTTCCGCACTCCTTATATGATTTCTCTCCAATGTGAGTTTTCTGATGGCCTTGAAGATACGAATTTTGGCTGAAGCTGTTACCACACGAATAATGTTTATAGGGTTGTTCCCTATGGTGGACTATCTGAAGGTCTTGAAAATGTGAGGGCAGACTGAAGCCATTAGCACACTCTGAATTATAAGGAATCTCTTCCATGTGAACTCTATGCTGAATATTAACATTTGAATTACAAATGAAATCTTCCTCATACTCTACATCTGTGCAGAGTTTCTCTTCAGTGTGGATTTTCTGATGGACTTGCAGATGAGAACTATGATTAAGGACATTCCCATTCTCCTTATACTCATGGGGCTCCTGCTCAGTGCTAACCCTAAAAATACCACCGAGGTCTAAGCTGTGACTGAAGGCTTTCTCACAACTAAAGGATGTCTTTCCTGTGTGAATAAGTCCATCCATGTTAAGAGAGGAGCACCGATTCAAGTTCTCACCATGTTCACATACACATGGCTTCTCTTCTGTATGTTCTCTCTGATGGGATTGCAGATGTGAAGTCTCCAAAATACAATCATCTCTTCTATGAACACATTGATGAATATGAAGAACTGAATTATAACTACAGCCCTTTCCACATGGACTGTATGTATGGGGTTCCCCTTCTAACTGTTGATGAACCTCAGAGCTGAAGTCATCCCTGATGACTTTTCTGTAATCATTATAGGGGCAGGGCTTTTGTCTTCTTTCAATTAAATCTTGATTATTCAGTGACACCTTCCTAATGTCTTCTCCACAGTTATGGCAGTTGTGGGTTTTTTCTGTTCTGTGTCCTCTCAGATTGTCATTGTGATGTGAGATCCAACTGACACCATCACACTCACAGATATTATTTTTCATGGAAACTTGTTGACATCTACACTGATAATTATGTGGCTCTGCCAGACACATTTTACTCCAAGAATTCTGGGCTCTCCAATATGGAAATTCTTGATTTTTTATGTAATCGGAACCATCCTCTCCAGGAGTCAATATATAGTTCCCATCTTCAGAAATCTGCATTGGTATTCCTGCCCAAACCTGGCAGGGGGAATCACCTTGTTTTTGCAACTTAGAAATATTCCTTTGAAAATTTTTCATGGAATCTTGACACCTGGTTAACCCATTTGCACCCTGTTGCCAAGACTGCCAGGAGGAAAGCTCTTTGGGAGAAAAGTAGCTTAATCCCACTTCTTGAAAACTCTTCACATTATGTTGGTTCTTGATTCCTATAAGGATAAAGAGAACTTAGACATATACATAGTGAATGCTTTATTCATATTTCAAGATTTTGCACTTAAGTTATAACATGAAACTTCAATGAACTGGAGGAATATTCATGTGACCACCTCTAAGAATACTTAGAAAATGGCTCTTCTGGCCAGCGGTGGGGCTTAGGGGTTGAGTGTTGACCTATGAACAAGGAGGTCATGGTTCGATTCCTGGTCAGGGCACATGCCCAAGTTGTGGGCTCAATCCCCAGTAGGGGGTATGCAGGAGGTAGCCGATCAATGTTCAT
>NW_006284863.1:5576-6119 GCF_000327345.1 Myotis davidii
GCCCCCCCCCCCCCCCCCCAGCCCCTCCCATGTGCTGATGGCACCGGCTCACAATTGGAGCCGGTGCCAGCATCGGATGCGAGTGGGGCCGGCACCGTCAGCAGGTGCAAGCGGCAGCTGCTGCCCTAACCGCCCCTCAGGAGCAGGGGGAGGTGGAGAAGCTCTCAGGAGCAATCAGGGCCAGCAGCCGCTGCTCTCACCCACTGATGGTGCTGAGCAATTGGGACTGGCGCCGGGCACTGGCAATGGGTGCAAGCGGCATCTCCGGCGCCAGCAGCAGGTGCAAGCATTGGGTGGGACCGCAGTGTGCAAGAGCAAAGAATTTTCAGTAACCACTGGAGGCTCGCCCCGATGACAGCGTCTGATGCTCTGCCTTGGTCTGGCGTCCCTGCTCACTTGCTCCACCATCCCATCACAGCCCCCCAGTGGTCAGCTCGCATCATAGCGACCAGTTGTTTGGTTGTTCTGCCGTTTGTTCTACTTGCATATTAGCCTTTTATTATATAGGATTACTACTTCTATAAGAAGAATTGATTTTTTTTG
>NW_006284863.1:6165-9410 GCF_000327345.1 Myotis davidii
ATATATATATATATATATATATATATTTTAAGAAAATGGCCGTTCTTTAGCTACATCAGGAATATAAGTAGAATTCATATAATTGGAAATACATGTTTCAAAGTCAGGGCTTTGCAACACAGCTGGATACTGAACGTGGTGGCCCTGTTCAAAGGTTTAGTAAAACCATACACATTATCATGGATTGCCTGGAGATGCCAAGATAAAAATAGAAGGAGATAGTTTCAAATTAGAAAGAATATTTTTCAAGTGGACAAATCCTTTTTGTCCTGATAATAACTTTTTTTTTTATCTCTAGCACATTGGCATGATAATGTTTGAGTTTGTCTGTTAAATTGTGTGCAGACGATGGCAAATATAGGTCTTTAATCGATGTTTGAGGCATCATGTGGACTATCTCTCATAAGGTATTTATCATCATGAGAATAATAAGTTCTTCTAAGTCACTGTAAGCCTTTATCAGCTTTAACTCCTTTCAAAGGATATCTCACAATTACCAAGGGCCATGGTGCAGATCAGAATGTGAAACAGAGACAGAATTTCAAAGACCTCAGAAAAAATGGAGGCTGAGGGAGGGAAAGCAGAGCCAAATTTCATGGCAGCTGTAAGTGTCCTTTAAGGCAAGTTATCAAACAAACAAAACTCAGTGAACACTGATGTTGGCTTGCACCATTTTATTGTAAAGTTAATTTAATGTTTAGGGACTCTAAGTCACCAGAAGAGTTGAAGCCAGGCGTGTTTGGATGGAAATGGATTGTCACTTAGTTATTAAAGCTCAGATTATAAACAGATAGCAGATGTTCATAACCTGCAAGAAGTAGCCTTCCTGAGGACACCTGGTTCAACATGGTTAAAGTAATAATATGTACTCTTCTAACACTTAGCAGTACATTAATTTTCTATAGCAGCCAGAAAAGAAAGCAGTAAAAGAGTATTTTGGGGGGGGGAGGGGCTAACAAATGATCTTCAAACATAATCATGTTTCCTATCTATTTGTACCTGTGTGTCTCTCCACGTTGGAATGTATATCCACAAGAACAAGCACTTCGTTTTGTGCACCGTATTACCCTTAGTGCCTAAAACAGTGATGGCGAACCTATGACACGCGTGTCAGAGGTGACACGCGAACTCATTTTTTTGGTTGATTTTTCTTTGTTAAATGGCATTTAAATATATAAATAAATATCAAAAATATAAGTCTTGGTTTTACTGTGGTTGCAAATATCAAAAAATTTCTATATGCGACACGGCACCAGAGTTAAGTTAGGGTTTTTCAAAATGCTGGCACGCCGAGCTCAAAAGGTTCGCCATCACTGGCCTAAAACATTCCTAGCGAATAATAGTTTTGTAATAAGCATAGATCATAGTTTGCATCGTTCTCACTCACAGAACTAAAAGGGCATGTATATGTAAGTTATTTTTCATGGGAAAAGAACCAGTGATGGCAATTTTGCTGCAAAGCTGAAAAGACTGTATGAGAGGTAGGGCTACACGGAAGCATCTATCACCTGCTCATGAGAACAGCAAAGGTCACAAGAATGCCTTGGGGATTGAATCATTTTAATTTTTAAAAAATATATATACTAGAGGCCTGATGCACAAAATTTGTGCAAGGGGCTTGGCTGTCCAGCTGTCCGGTGTAATTAGCATATTATGCTTTTATTATTATAGATATTTTAAATCTTCACTTGAGGATAAATTTTTTATTTTTGAGAGAGAGATTAATGTGAGAAACATCAATCAGTTGCCTTCTGTACCTGCCCCGACCAGGGATCAAACCTTCATGTTAGGTATGTGCCATGACTTGGAATCAAACCCACGACCTTTTTTGGTGTACCAGATGACATTCTAACTAACTGAGCCACCTGGCCAAGAAAAGTCTTTTTCATTTTTAAAATAATCTTTAGCCCAGCCGGTGTGGTTCAGTGGTTGAACATGACCCATGAACTAGGAGGTCATGGTTCAATTCCTGGTCAGGGCACATGTCCAGCTTTTGGGCTAGATTCCCAGTAGGGGGCGTGCAGGAGATAGCCAATCAATTATTCTCACTCATCATTGATTTTTTTTCTCTCTCTCTCCCTCTCCCTTAGTCTCTCTCTCAAAAAAAATTTTTTTTAAATAATCTTTATGTTGCTATATATTTTCTCACACAAAATCTTACCTGTAGCCCCTCCCTATCTTCAAATTAATAAAAAGGGAAAAGGAAAAGGCCATACTGAAGATTGTGTGACGTTCTACTTGGAAACTACCCTGCATTGATCCCAGGGTAACACTTATGGCACATTTTTAAGATTTCAGTCCTTAAAAAAATTCTTAGTGAGGTTCCTGGCTTCTCAAAAGTAAATCTTCAGTTATTACATTAATATTTTATCACCTGAAGGTGAAATGAGGCATACTGTAGGAGGCATGCCAGATAAAGTAAATAGCTTATATGTAAAAGGTTTGGGCCTTTAGCTAGTTAATCATAATGCTTATAGTTTTGTTTTGGTATCATCAAAAACATCCAATATTCATCCAAAAAGATACAGTTTAGTGTGCCGTGTCTTTTGGAACTGACATGGTGGCTTTAGGACCTGAAAGCAGCTTGTTACTGAAAGCCCAATTTCTTTTTTTCTTTTTTTTTAATATATTTTATTGATTTCCCACAGAGAGGAAGGGAGAGAGACAGAGAGCTAGAAACATCGATGAGAGAGAAACATTGATCAGCTGCCTCCTGCACATCTCCCACTGGGGATGTGCCCGCAACCCAGTCACATGCCCTTGACCGGAATCGAACCCGGGAACCCCCAGTCTGCAGGCCAACGCTCTAGCCACTGAACCAAACCGGTTTCGGCGTAAGCCCAATTTCTTACTATTTTCAATAGAAATTTGTACAAAATTTATGACATAAGAATCTCTCAAATATACAAACGAGATTTAAGGGTTGTTTTTTTTAACCAGCATTTTTAATGTAAAAGGCATAGAGGGGAAAACTGTAATTTCATTTAGTTTCAGCCTCTCATGGAAAAGATCACATATTTAACATTAACTTTAAATAAATCAACTTTTTTTGATGGAGAAAATATGCGCTGCAAAAAAGCACTGAAAGACATCACTTAAAGGAGAATTTAGATCTTCTTAGTAATCCTTTAGAGTTTGAGAAAGTCAGCCATTCCAGTCCTGTATTAATTCATTCAATAATGAAGATGTCGCCCTGACCGGTTTGGCTCAATGGATAGAGCGTCGGCCTGTGGACTGAACCCGCA
>NW_006284863.1:11412-13082 GCF_000327345.1 Myotis davidii
GGCTCTTTGTCATTATTTTTATTTGACAATTTAAGGGAAACGAGGTCAGTGCTCCTGACTAAATGGTCAGCTATTGCACGTTTTAAAAATTCTTGTGGCACACTGGTTAAAAATAGCTGTTTTAACGGTTTTAGATAGTAAGAGAAATTAAGGCATTTTCTCGACAGAAGATACAGTAACAATGTTTTCATTATAGACTAATACTTAAGCTGCTGTGTGGGTTACACTGTTAACCACATCTGAGGCTTACCTTGCTTTAACAGAATATGATTACCTTATTGGACCTTTTGTCTGTTTCTACTTCTTTTTCTCACAACTGAATTAATTCTAAATTTGTTTTAGAAGGTTAATTATTGTCTCAATTTCTTTAACAGATATAGGCCTATTCATATTGTTTCTTTTTTATTGTGTAAGTTTTGGCAATTTGTCTTTCAAGAAATTAGTCCATTTCATCTACGTTATTAAATTAGTGATCAGAGAGTTTGTTCATAAGTATTATTTTTTTTAAATCTACTTTATTATTTTTTTAAATCCTTACCCAATGACATTTTTCTATTGATAAATGGTCCAATAAGGTAATCATATTCTGTTAAAGCAAGGTAAGCCTCAGATGTGGTTAACAGTGTAACCCACACAGCAGCTTAAGTATTAGTCTATAATGAAAACATTGTTACTGTATCTTCTGTCGAGAAAATGCCTTAATTTCTCTTACTATCTAAAACCGTTAAATGTCCAAACTATCTTTTAATTTCTCGAGATTTCTTCTTTTACCCATGTGTTATTTAGAAAAGTGTTGTTTAATTTCCATGTATTTGGGGATTTAGAGAGAGTGGGAGAGAGGGAAAGACAGAGAAATATCGATGTAAGAGAAACATATTGATTGGTTGCCTCTTGTACGAACCCTGACCAGGGTCCGGACAGAGAAGAAGCCTGGAACCAGGCCACGTGCCCTTGACCGGACCCTTCGGTCCACAGGTCGATGCTCTAGCCACTGAGCCTAACTGGCGAGGGTCATAGTCTTCTTTTAATATCCTTTTAGAGCTCACGGGTTCTAAAGTCATGTCTCCTCTTTCATTTCTAATATTCATAATTTGTGTCCCCTTTCTTCTTAATTAGCCTGGCTAAATTTGCATGTCAATTTTATGCATCTTTTTTCCAAGAACGAGTTTTTGGTTTCACTGGTTTTCTCTTTTGATTTCCTATTTTCAATTTCATTGCTTTCTGCCCCAATTCTCATCCTTTTTATCTGCTTACTCTGGATTTAATTTGCTCTTCTTTTTCTAGTTTCCTAAGGTGGATGCTTAGATGTTTGAATATGTCTCCTTTTCTAATGCATGTAATTAATTTTCTTCTAAGTACTGCTTTTGCTGCATGACAAAATTTTGATAAGTTGTTTTCCTTTTCATTTTGTCCAAACTATCTTTTAATTTCTCAAGATTTCTTCTTTTACCCATGTGTTATTTAGAAAAGTGTTGTTTAATTTCCATGTATTTGGGGATTTTCCAGTAACTTAATTTACTAATACCTGCTCAATTCCACTGTGGTCTGACAGCAGACTTTTATGATTTTTATTCTTTCAAATTTGTTAGGGAATGTTTTATGGCCCATGTTTCATGTGAGCTTGAGAAGAAGAGTTCTATTTTTCATATTTTTAAAAATATATTTTTATT
>NW_006284863.1:13390-23006 GCF_000327345.1 Myotis davidii
ACATAAATGTCAAACTTGAAAGGTCTACTTCAAAATTTCAGTTAAATACAGAGACTATATTGGGGTTAGAGAATGGGAGGGGGAGATGGGATAGATGGGAAGGTAAAGAGCAGGGCTTACAAATAAGGAAATTATCGCCAATGCAAAACTGTCTCACTTGAAATTGTCGCATGGGAAGCCCAATTATAATGTTGGTATTGATCATGTTCGATACTTATTCTAGTTGATTAGTGAATCTTTTTTTTAAAAAATATATTTTATTGATTTTTTACAGAGAGGAAGAGAGAGAGAGACAGAAAGTCAGAAACATCGATGAGAGAGAAACATCGATCAGCTGCCTCCTGCACATCTCCTACTGGGGATGTGCCCGCAACCCAGGTACATGCCCTTGACCGGAATCGAACCTGGGACCTTTCAGTCCGCAAGCCGACGCTCTACCCACCGAGCCAAACAGGTTTCGGCAAGATTAGTGATACTTAATCTTTTAGGAATAATGGCTACCCATCTATGAATATTCAAGGACACCCAAACAGAATTAGGATAAGCATTCCTCAGATGACAAAATAACATTCTGGGGTATCCTTTGATAACACTGATTTATTCTATACCGACTAGCTAGCTATCTCAGGGAGGATTGGTGACAGTGAAGACAATGTGTCTATTAACCAATTCATTCACTGAAGGCAGAGAGAAAATCGAGACAAGGAGCCTGAAGCAGAAGCATGAATGATAGTCTGAGGGGCAGCAGTGGGACAGTGCAGCTGGAACAGGATGGCTGAGCAAACAAACAGCAGTAGGAAGATATGGGAAGCTAGAGGGTACAAGGGCACAGAAATCTGAAGGCCTGAGAGCCACGGTAAGTACTTTATTCTACCACGTGTGCAATGGGAAGCCTTCAGAGTTGAAAGCTCTGACTTGTTCGAGGAGGGGCTCTTTGGCTGCTGGGTTATTGCTGGACAGTTCTCACCTGAACACCCATCTTTCTGGGTTTCTGTCTCCACCATCAAACGCTTTTCTTCTCTCTCGAGCTGGAAGATAAGGTCTGGTTTGAAGAGCTGAGTCCCTATGAAAAGGCAAGAAGAGCAAAATTTTTAAATTTTGAAGTCTAATTTATCATTTTCTTTTCTGATTCATGCTTTTGGTGTCCCATCTAAGAATGTTTTGAAGGTCATGAATATTTTTTTCCTGTTTCCTTCTAGAAGTTTCATACTTTTCGATTTACATTAGATCTCTTACCTATTTTGGGTTAATTTTTTCTGTGAGGTGTAAGACATGCAAATAGATGCATATAGGCGTCCAAGGTTTCTGCTCCACCTGCGGAAAAGACTGCACCTCTCCACTGAATTGCCTTGGCACCTATACTACATCTAGAATAGTTTCAGCTCAGTTGATTAGTGTCATCCCCATAGGCCAATTGCTAGAAAAGGGTAAAGGGTTAATACATAGTTTTTTGTTGTTTTCTTGTTTGTTTTGTTAATACCTGAGGATATTTTTTCCATTAATTTTGCTTTAGAGTGGCAGGGAGGGAGGAAGGGGGAGAGAGAAAGAAAGAAAGAAAAAGAGAGAGAGAAAGAGAGAAACATCGATGTGAGAGAGGCACATCAATTGGTTGTCTCCCGCATTCATTGGGCTGGGGAGTGAAACTGCAACCCAGGCATGTGCCCTTGACAGGAAATGGAACCCGCAACCTCTCTGAGCACGGGTTCTAACCACTGACACCGGCCAGGGGAGGTTAATACAGTTTTGTTATAAACTGTCAAATTCCCCTCCTTTGTGTCTGTATCATTTTGTATTTCTACTTCCAATGTATGATAGTTGTTTTATTTCCCACAACTTTGGCCAAAAAATGTTTTAAATTTTTTGCCAATCTCGTGGGTCAGAAATGGTATTTCAAGTACATTTTAATCAATGTCTCTCTTATTTTAAATAAAACTGAACATCCACTCATATGTACATATTCACATGCTGTTTGTATGTTTGTCTGTTATGTATATGAACATGTTTGTGCATGCACATATACACACACCCCTACCTCCTGGCTCAATCCCCTGAGACCAAAAAACAAAATGACAATGACAATTCTTAACGTCCCAGACCTTGAGGTTAAATACCCTTCTCTAATAAAATAAATGGTTGATTCCAGAGCTGGGGCAAAGGAAAAGATGAGCATAACATAAGGAAGTGTTAAAATAAAATGGGGCATATTAAAGGGCACAAGAGTCAACTTACAAGGTTGGCCAGATATGGGACAATTTTAGCACCAAAACAATTACAGCAGTAAATTATAAGTCATATTAAAAAAAATATTTCACAAACCCCTATAAATAACAAATAAATGAATTTGCTTATTGTAGAACGTCAAGTGCTGACTCCTAAATATGAGGGAAGTACTAAGTCAGAACATCATTTTGTAACTATCGTGGTAAAGACTGAATAAGGCAAGGATCATTATTGGATACTAAATATTAGTCTGGTCTTAAAAAGTGTTACCTATGACAGCAAGAGGAAAGCAGCAGTAGTTTCACAGTGGAGAAATTGGACAGTGCCTTGACGGTGATCAAAATTAAACTCTCCCACAGGGACAGGTGGTGCACCTCTAGATGTGATGCCTCAAAAGGACACACCGCTCCCAATGCAGAGTGCCGGCCAGAAAGGATCACCTGGATCTCATTAGGAGGAGACGAGGAAAGTTCTACCAAAACTGGGGGACAGGTAACAAGATTCTTCAAAAACATCACTGCCGTAAAAAATAAAGAAATGCTGTGGAGGTTCTTAATTAAAGGAGGTCAAAGAGACATGACAGCTTGACTAGATCCTAGACTAGATCTTTGGTGGGAGGGAGAAAAAATGCTATGAGAATGGGCTTTGTTCATAAAATTAGAGCATAAATGATAGAATGGATAAAAGTGTATCTGCAATGGGGATATGTAGGAAAATATTCTTACTTCTACAAAATATACTGTTCAGCGAAGAATTAACCTTGCCCAAAGCGAAGTATGGTCTTTGCCCTCAGCTCTCAGGAGGTGGTCTCAAAGCCCTCGAAATGTCCTACTCAATGAGAGTGTCTTTCTTACCCAGAGGACGGGGGGCAGACCAGATAGCCTAACAATGTGACTTACGGTGGGGGTTTGGGCCGCATGCTATCAGCTTGATTTCCAGAGGGGCTGGAAACTAAGGTAAGCCACACAGGTGTCCAACCACATCTACCTGACCAAGCCCTCAGAAAACTCTGGGTGCCACAGCTTGGATGTTAATACACCACATGTACTGGCGAACACTTTGCTGGGAAGTCAGTGCTGCCCATGACTCCCCTGGGAGAAGACAACTGGAAGCCTGTGCCAGAGACACCCCTGGACTCTGCCCATAGTTAACTATTCATTTCCACGGAATGAACTGTAACCATGAGTATAACAGCTTTCAGTGAGTTCTGAGAGGCTTTCAGCTCATTACCAAGCCTCGGGGTATTCCTGGAGACCCCTGACTTGCTCTGCATATACACAGAAGTATTTGGAGATAAAGGGAGATGGAGTCTGTAAGTTACCCACAAATGGCTCAGGAAAAAAAATGTTATGAATATACATACACTTACATGTATATACATCCTATATAATAAAGAGGTAATATGCAAATTGACCATCACTCCAACACACAAGATGGCCGGCAGGGGATGGCAGCTGTGGGTGATGAGAACTGCAGGGGATAGGGGGTGATCAGGCTGGCAGGCAGAAGCGGTTAGGGGCGATCAGTCAGGTAGGCAGGCGAACAGTTGGGAGGCAGCAGTCTTGGATTGTGAAAGGGATGTCTAACTACCCATTTAGGCCCGATGGGATCGGGCCTAAATGGGTAGTTAGACATCCCTCAAGGGGTCCCAGATTGGAGCAGGCAGGCTAACAGTTGGGAGCCAGCAGTCTTGGATTGTGAAAGGGATGTCCAGACATCCCTCAAGGGGTCCCAGATTGGAGAGGGTTCAGGTTGGGCTGAGGGACACCACCCCCTCCCCCGCCCCCGCACAAATTTCGTGCACCAGGCCTCTAGGAAACTATAAAAGAGAAAGAATCTGAGCATAAATGATAAAGCAAAGGTGTAAAATGTTATTTCAAGGGGATCTGAGTAAAAGCTAAATGGGTGTTCTTCTTCCATACATTTACTTTTGTAAATGTTCTGTAACTTTAAAGTTACTTACAAATACACTGTTAAAGCGAGAAACAAAATACCTCTGAAAAGTCCAGTTAATAAACAGTTACTGACATCCTGAGAAACAAAGAAGCTGGAGCCACTCACTAAGCTGATCTCATGACAAACCAATGGGGCAGGACCACAATGTGCTCACTGTGATGTGTTCAAAGGACAGACACATCTTGCCTTTGTCACACAGGGATTGTTAAGACTCCTAGATGCCCAGGCTCAGAGAATGCCTGCGGGAGTCCCAGAGCTTTTAACAGCTGAGCACATAAAGACACTCAAGAGCAGAGGTCCTCAAACTTTTTAAACAGGGGCCAGTTCACTGTCCCTCAGACATTCCACACATGCGCACTGGGGGCCCGGGACGAGTCGGCTGCTAAACAGGACAGGCAGCGGCGGCAAAAACACCCGGCGGGCCGGATAAATGTTTTTGGCGGGCTGCGTGTGGCCCGCGGGCTGTAGTTTGAGGACCCCTGCTCAAGAGGCTGACAGTAACTTTACAGAGGGCACCCGTCCTCACCCACTGAGACCAGGTTCCGGAAGTTCTCCAGAGTCACGTCTCGGTACAGTTTCCTCTGGGATGGGTCCAGCAGCGCCAGCTCCTCCTCCGTGAAGACCACAGCCACGTCCTGGAACGTCACTGGCTCCTACGACCCAAACACACACAGACTGTTTATGGAGAAGAGCAGCAATGAGAAAGTCTAAGTATGGGAAAGTGTTCTGGCTTCTGAGGCACCTGAGTCACATTTAAGGAGCTGCTTTCTATTTGCCTTCCACACGGCTAATTCCATTTTACTTTGCTCTTTGTCTTGCAACTTTTTGCTATAGGGAAAGTTAAAGATTTGTTTTCTTTAATTTTCACTCAAGGGTGTTTTTATTGATTTTTGGAGAGTGGAACGGAGAGGCAGGGAGAAAGAAACATCGATATGAGAAACAGCAATTGGTTGCCTTCCTGTGTGCCCTGACAGGGGATTGAACCCACAACCTAGGTATGTACCCTGACCAGGAATCAAACCCGCAACCTTTTGGTGTGTAGGACGACGCTCCAAATAAATGAGCCACCTGGCCAGGGAAGGAAAGCTAAATTTTTTCAACAGAGACCTGTTCAATTCTGCATTTCTGGCTGGAGCTCCAAACATCACAAATTCAGGTCTTGGTCTCTGAATGAGAACTGTGGATGGTTTTAAAAGTTTCTGCTTCTCTTTTCACCAATTAGTATGTCTGATGTTCTTGATCCAGAGGAGAATGGCTTTGGAGTGGGCCAGATGCTTGTCTTCTATAAGAACCTGAGGAGGACCTGAACATACACGCACCTCTATGTTCATGATAATAGAACAGACGACTCCAAGTCCCCATCAAAGCAGTGAGTAAAGTGTAGGTGGAAAGTACCTACATCCTATAGCATGACTGAAGTTTTTAAATTAAGTACCTATATTACTCAAATAAAATAAACTAGTATATGAACGATGAAACACCTTAAGGCATGCAAGCAGACATACACATAGAGCCCCAGGTCCTGGGCGGAAAGGATCTAGCTAGCTCTTTTTGTATGAAAACATCTAACACTATTTTTTTCTGAGTTCAGCTTCATTCAGTATGATCCTGTGAGACAAAACCATTTTTAAGTATTCTTTTTACAAATTACCTCAGGGACAAAAAAAACCCCCACATGCTTTTTAGTTTTAAGTCCCTGGAACTAAGGACAAATTATATTAGAATTCTCTCAGAACTCAGAATTATTTTTTTAGTAAACAATATATGTAGAAAACTGATACTGCTGTGCAAAACTGCAAGAATCCTCGAGAACTTAAAAAAATTTGTGAATGGGAAATAGTTAAAGAGCGGGGGGTAGAACATTCATTGAAGTAATACTAGATAACAAAAATTACGTGCTATAATTTTAACTGAAAATAAAACCCAATTCAAAATTGTATCTATTATTTCAAGTACAGTTATGAATGCACATAAAAAATGACCATGGGGGGTGGGGAGGGAGAAAAAGATGATTTTTTTTAATTTTTTTTAATTTTTTAATATATTTTATTGATTTTTTACAGAGAGGAAGGGAGAGAGATAGTTAGAAACATCGATGAGAGAGAAACAACGATCAGCTGCCTCCTACACATCTCCCACTGGGGATGCGCCCGCAACCCAGGTACATGCCCTTGACCGGAATCGAACCTGGGACCTTTCAGTCCACAGGCCGATGCTCTATCTGCTGAGCCAAACCGGTTTTGCCGAAAAAGATGATTTGTAAGCAGGGTAATAGCTTGTTGGTTTTTCTTTTCTTTTTAAAAAAAAAAAATTTCTAGCTTCTTTTATGCTATTATTTGTGAAATAAAATGATTTAAAAAACTAAAAGAAAAAAATTTCAAATGAAAGAAAAAGCATACCTTATAAATGGTATTAAGTGTCTAGTGTCATTCTTTATACTGGTCGAGGAAGAGAAAAAAGGTATCCACATACTGAGAAATGAAATAACATGTTAAGTGACAAATAAAAATGCCACTCACCTGGAACTTGGTCATTTTCTCCTTCTTTTCCTAGGGAAACTCTTCCCCCAAGCAGACGCTGCCACATACACCTTAGCAGGCAGAGTGTGTGCTGGGTTCCAGCTACCATTAGGCTATTCGGAAGGACGCCTGAGTGCATGAGACAGCCTCCACGCCGTATCCAGAACTCCTCACACAACTTGTGGCTCCTGAGGTATTCTTTCTGATCCTGAGAAATGTGGGAAAGGAGAAGTGGAGGAATGTACTGGTTAAAAGTGGACTCTGGCCTGGCCAGTGTGGCTCAGTGGTAAAGTGTCAACCTGCAGACCAGGAAGTCACGATTCTATTCCAGTCAGGGCACATGCCCAGGTTGTGGGCTTGATCCCCAGTGGTGGGCATGCAGGAGGCAGCCGATCAATGATTCTCTCTCATCATTGATGTCGATGTTTCTCTCTCTCTCCCTCTCTCTCTCTCTCTCTCTCTCCCTTCACACTTCTAGGAATATATCCTAAGAAACCAGAAACACCAACCAGAAAGCACTCTCTCTCTCTCTCTCTCTCTCCCTTCTTCTCTGAAGTCAATAAAAATATATTAATAAAAAAATTAAAAGTGGACTCTATTGCCCTAAGCCAGCATTTCCCAATGGTCAGAGTGTCAGGCCAAGAACTTAAGGGTCTTGGGTTCGATTCTGATCAAGGACACGTACCTGGTTGCTGGTTCCCCTCCCCGGTTGGGGCACGTGCAGGAGACAACCACTTGATGTGGCTCTCTCACATGGATGTTTCTCTCTCCCCTCTCCCCAGCCCTCTTCCTTTCACTCTCTCTAAAATTAATGGGAAAAATATCCTCCAGTGAGGGTTAACAACAACAAAAAAAGTGGACTCTACTCTGTTGACAATTCCTTTTAAGATCTGACATTGCTATATATTGGCGGTACATATACTACATATTGACACTGCTATAGATATTTAAGTACATGGTTAAATTAAACCTCTCTATGCTTCAGGTCTGTGATCCACAGCATTGGGAAAATAGCACCGACGTTATGATTGTTGTTAGGAATATATGCATGAAGAGTGGAAAACATGCCAACGTTTCCTGTTATCTTGTAGCTGCAGAAAAGCAGATACTACTCTACATCATAAAACTGTCCTTGCAATTGTTCTTGTAACACATCTAGGTGGCAGGGATTATGGCTTCTTACTTAATAATTTGGTTTGTGGCCTGAGTAATAACATATGTTTGAACACTAAGACCATCCTTTGAAAGGTGTAATGGCGGGTGAATATACTTCCTAAAGTGGGAGGAGGCTCAGATAGCACACCCTCTTCCCACAAGGATATCATGAAAGATTTCAAAAGCCCATGATGCTACTACATTTCTCATCTCTGAAAAGTGCTGGCTCAGCGCACAACTCATGGAAGGACTTGGAAACCAGGAGTTAAATTTCTTGGGTTCTTCCTCAAAATAATTCACTGTTCTCAACAGATATTTACTATTGTTTACCTTATTTACTGTTCCCAGGCAACGACAAGATCATCTGTGAAAAACAGAGAACTAAAAAAATGGGCTACGAATAAGGCAGAGCCTTTTATTTATTTTTATTATTTTTATTTTTTATTGATTTCAGAGAAGAAGAGAGAGAGAGAGAGAGCGAGAGAGAAACATCAATGATGAGAGAGAATCCTGCATGCCCCACATTGGGGATCAAACCCGCAACCCGGGCATGTGCCCTGACTGGGAATCGAATTGTGACCTCCTGGTTCGTAGGTCATCACTCAACTACTGAGCCACGCTGGCCGGGCAAGGCAGAGCCTTTTAGCCCCACTGCAGGAGGCTTTCTGCTTCTCTAGTAGAGTACCCACCCGCTCCCAGTCCCTGCCCACAAGGCCCTGCTATAGAAGCCACAGAATGTATGCATAACTACTAAGTATTAACTTGGCCACATAATTAGCAATGAAAGAGTTGTTTTCTTTCACTTACCCAACATTTATGGGTGACCTTCTAAAAGGGCCATAAATTCCAGATCTTTATTTGCTCAGAGCCTAGGGTGAGAGAACAATTAGATAATTAGCAATTATCGCACACACTGAGAGATGACAGAGGAGAGTTTAAGTAGGGTCCTTAGGAGAACACGGAAGGTGCCCTCAAACCCAGACTGGATAAGGGAGGGGGCTGGAGTGGGCTCAATGGAGAAAATGTGGCTTGGTCTTAGCCCTGGAGGATGACAGAGCTGTACTAGCTACTAAGAGCTAATCAGAGCACGCCAACAGAATGCGGGTCAGAGGCACCTGGGGCAAATGAGGAAGCAGAAAGGTGGTGAGAAGTCAAGAGCCAAATCCTGTGCTTTAGAGGAATTGCCTCATTTAATCCTCACAACGACCCGAGAGATTGGGACAGTTTTTACAGCTAGGAATATCGGCAAAAAAGCTGAAGAGAAAATATATCTAATGGACATCACTAATCACTGGGGAAATGGACATTATAATGAAATACCAATACACACCTATTAGAATGTCTAAAATTAAAAAAGACAATAATTGCTGACAAGGGTGTGGAGCAACTGGAACTCTCAAAAGTCATTACATGGTTTGGCTGGTTCTTATAAAGTTAAACATACACTTTCCATATTACCCAGCAATCCCATTCCTAATTGTGTATTTTGGGGAAATAAGCACAAAACCTTGTAAAAATATGTTTACAGCAGCCTATTCATAACTGCAAAAAAGTGGATACAACGCAAATAGTCTTCAATGGGTGAATGGATAAACTATTGTATGTCCATCCGATATAATAATCCTATCTAATAATAGAGAAACATGGTAATGAACCATAACTTCGCTACCCTTCCCATTGGCTAATCAGTGAGATATGCAAATTAACTGCCAACCAAGATGGCGGCCGACAGCCAGGCAGCTGAAGCGAACAGGAGGCTTGCTTTC
>NW_006284863.1:23527-29913 GCF_000327345.1 Myotis davidii
CAGGTTGACACCTGCCAGTACAGCGGTAGTGGTGGGAGCCTCTCCTGCCTCCTCAGCAGCGCTAAGGATGTCCAACTGCAGCTAGGCCTGCTCCCTGCTGTCAAGTGGACATACCCTGAGGGCTCCTGGGCTGCCAGAAGGATGTCTGACTGCCAGCTTAGGCCCAATACCCTGGGGAGTGGGCCTAAGCCAGCAGGTGGTCATCCCCTGAAGGGTCCCAGACTGTGAGAGGGCACAAGCCAGGCTGAGGGACCCCCCCTCCCCCTGAGTGCACAAATTTTTGTGCACCGGGCCTCTAGTCCTATATAATAAAAGGCTAATATGCAAATCGACCAAATGGTGGAACGAACAGTCTCTATGACGTGCACTTGACCATCAGGGGGCAGAAGTTCAACACAGGAGCTTCCCCTTGTGGTCATTGTGCTCCCACAGGGGGAGCACTGCTCAGCCAGAAGCTGGGCTCACAGCTGACGAGTGCAGCGGTGGTGGTGGGAGCCTCCGTGGCAGCGCTAAGGATGTCTGACTGCTGGCTTAGGCCCGCTCCCCATCAGTCAGACATCCCCCAAGGGCTCCCGGACTGCGAGAGGGCTCAGGCCGGGCTGAGGGACCACCCCCCACACCCCCGTGCATGAATTTCATGCACCAGGCCTCTAGTAATTACTATATTAACCAGTAATAAAAATAAATGAAGTACTAATATATATAACTTGGATGAATTTCAAAGACATTCTACTGAAAGAATGTAGCCTCAAATGTGGAGAAAAGGGAACCCTAGTGCACTGCTGGTGGGAATGCAGACTGGTGCAGCCATTATGGAAAACAGAATGGCATTTCCTCAAAAAATTCAATATGGAACTGCCATTTGACCCAGTGATCCCACTTCTAGGAATATATCCTAAGAAACCTGAAGCACCAATCAGAGAGAATGTATGCACCCCTAGGTTCATAGCAGCACAATTTACAATAGCTAAGATCTGGAAACAGCTCAAGTGCCCATCAGTAGATGAGTGGGAAAAAAAGCTGTGGTGCATTTACACATGGAATACTATGGAGGAGTAAAAAAGAAGGATCTCTTATCCTTTGAGACAGCATGGAGGGACCTGGAGAGTATTATGCTAAGAGAAATAAGCCAGTCAGAGAAAGACAGTATCACATGATCTCACTCATATGTGGAATCTAATAAACCAAATAAATTGATGATCAAAAATAGACTCAGAGTCATAGAAGCATGAACAGACTGTTGAACCTCAGAGGGAAGGTAGGGGAGGGTGGGTGAGAAGAGATCAACCAAAGAACTTGTATGCACCCATGGACACAAACAATAGGGTGGGGCAGGGGGTAGGAATGAGTTTGAAGGGGTCAATGGGGGGAAAAAGAGGACATATATAATACTTTCAACAATAAAGATTGAATAAAAAATAAATAAAACAACTCACCAGGAAAAAAAAAAAAGAATGCAGCCTCAAAAGGTTCTATCTGGCCTGGCCAGTGTGGCTCAGTTGGTTGAGCATCGTCCCATGAATCAGAAGGTCACCAGTTCAATTCCATATCAGGGCCCATGCCCAGGTTGTGGGTTTGATCCCCAGTAGGAGGCGTGCAGGAGGCAGCGAATCCATGTTTCTCTCTCCTTCCTCTGAAATCAATTAAAAAAACATTAAAAAAAAAAGGTTCTGCCTAGCTGGTGTGACTCAGTGACTGAGTGGCGACCCATGAACCAAGAGGTTACTTGGTCAGGGCCCATGCCCGGGTTGTGGGGTTGGGCCCAGGGGAGGTGTGCAGGAGGCAGCCGATCAGTGTTTCTATCTCTCTATCCCTCTCCCTTCCCTTCTCTCTAAAAAAATTAATAATATATTTTAAAACAGTTTTAAAGAATGTGATCGACAAAAACTGGGTGCTGTTTCCTAAAAAAAAAAAGGTTAGGTCTGACATAAGTCCATTTACAAGACATTCTCAAAAAGACAAAACTCTAATGTTATAGGGTTGCTGGTGGTTGGTTACAGGGTGGCGAGGGGTGATTATAAAGGGAAAATAGGAGGGAAGTTTTGAGGGGTTATGGAACTGTTATGTATCCGATGCTGGTGGTAACTACATAAATCTGCAACTGTGTTAAAATTAATAGAATTTTTATATAAAACAAAAAAGAGAGTCAATTTTACTATACGATACTTGTTTTTTAAAAATAACACCCTTTTTTTCACCTGTAGAATGAAGGTAAGATCAGGTTTTTATGAGAAGTAAATTAATAGCTGTAAACCACTGGAAACACTGCCTCACTCATAAAACACAATGTTACTGTTAGCTGTTCTCATTTCTACCAATGTGGTTCTGAGGAAATTGGTTTTAAATAATCAAAATAATTGCTCATGAACCTTTTAATTCTCTGAAATAGTGGTGAATCCCATAGCTCATTAATATCATGGGAGATTAAGGAGCATCTCCAAGGGTCATTTCTATTCTGCTTTGCCACTTAATTCCAACTTTAGAAACTGAACTGCAAACCCCTCATGCCAGCTGCCTTGAGTACCTGCTCTAACTGCAACCCCTTTTTCTTGGTCTTGGATAGAAACAAGGTATGATAATCCATTTTTAACAATTATGGCAAAAAATCAATCACTACCATACTCACTCAACGTTGGGGATTTGCTTTAAAAGTTAACATGAAAATGTGGAGGGGAGGGGCTGATGCAAGACTGACATGTTAACAAGGGTTGAATTTGGGTGATGGCCCCACAGGGGTTCATCATTCTATTACTACATTTGGCTATGATTATAAATTTCCATAGTAAGAACTTAAAGGGAACTTAAAACCCATGATACCTATTTTGTAAAACTTAGGTAAAAATCCAAAAATAAATCTATGGAACAGGAAAACGTTAAAGGATTACTATTATCTCTGTATCCTGTGGTCCTGAATAATTAAGTCTTTTTCTTTATATTTTGTCTATTCTCTTAATTCTTTAGATTCTCAACCTGTGGGTCGCGACCATCAGAAAACACCTATAGCATATCAGATATTTACATTACGATTCATAACAGTAGCAAAATGACAGTTATGAAGTAGTAATGAAAATAATTTTATGGTTGGGGGTCACCACAACATGAGGAACTGTATGAAAGGGTCGCGGCATGAGGAAGGTTGAGAACCACTGCTTTAGAATGTGCAATCATTTCTATAATCAGAATCTGAACCATAAATATTATTTCCAATGAAGTACAATTCAATTGCAGGTAACAAAAAAATCTCATCAAACACTCAAAGCTCACCGACACAGCTTTCACGGCCCTCTACAAAAACCCCACACACGCCTTCTCAAGCAGATACTAAACACGCTAAGAACTAAGGCAATGGATGGAAACGGCCTCAATTCAAATCCCAGCCCAGCACCTCACTGTGTGGTTTAGGACAAACACCTTAGGCTCCGGTGTCTCCGTTTCCTCATCTTCCACAGAAGAACAGCAGCACCCTGACCCCCACTGGACTCTTGTGAGGATGAAATGTTAATTCATGTAAAACTTCTAGAATAGCCCTGGCCGGTTTGGCTCAGTGGATAGAGGGTCGGTCTGCGGACTGAAGGGTCCCGGGTTCGATTCCCGTCAAGAGCACATGCCCGGGTTGCAGGCTCCATCCCCAGAGGGGGCGGGTGGGAAGCAGCTGATCGATCATTCGCTCTCATCATTGATGTCTCTCTCTCTCCCTCTCCCTTCCTCTCTGAAATCAATAAAAATATATATAACTCCTAGAATAGTACCTGGCACTCAATGCTTAAACATTATCGTTATTACTCGTGCCAAGTACTCCCCATCCCTTCCCGCATTACTCAACAAATAGCATGGCATCTGGAACCGAAAGAAGCGAAGGAAAGTCTTCTCCCCTGAGAGATAAAAGGAAGAAACGTGCTCAGCCCTCCTCCTTGAGGCTCCGGCCTCCCCCCTGCAGCCTTTGGAGGGGGTCAGGCTGGACGCACAGGGGCGGAGAGAAACGGGCACTTCATCAGCTCCCGGGCACAGAGGCAGGGCCACCCAGACCACAGCCAGGCGTGCCGCCCTCCAAGGATTAAAGCGAAAAGCGCCGTTAGAAATCCGGGTTCGGCCCCGCGTCCTTCCGAGATCAGAGCGGGGCCCGGAGCGCCGACCCGCCCCCGGTTCACACGAGCTTCCAGGGAGGGGACTCGGCGCTTCTCCGGCAACGACAGGCGCATCTGTCCCAAAGGACGGGCTTTCGGTCTTTCCCTTCCACACCCTCGTTTAACTCTCAAAATACCTTTAATAATGAGGTGGACGCTCTCACACCGACTTAAAGAGGAAACGCAGTCAGAGACACGACGATGCTCTCCGAACATAATTTCGCTGGGAAGCGGCAGCGCCGGTTGGTGGCCGGGAAACGGTTTGGCGCAACGGTTCTCAACCGGTGGGTCGCGACCCCGTTGGCGGTTGAACGACCCTTTCACAGGGGTCGCCTAAGACCATTCTGCGTATCAGATATTGACATGACGATTCATAACAGTAGCAACATGACAGTGATGAAGTAGCAACGGAAATATTTTTATGGTTGGGTCACAACATGAAGAACTGTATTTAAAGGGCCAGAAGGTTGAGAACCACTTCGGGAAAGTACCGAACCCGGGAGGCCCTGCATCCCAGCGCCCAACAACCGGGCTGGGCCTGAAGCGGGGATGCGCGAACCGCTCACAGTCCCGCAGGCTCATTCAAAGGGACCACCAGCCGCCCTTCCCCGCTGGCGGGCTCTCTTCCTCGCGGCCCACGGCCTGCTCGCCACTGGCCCGCGGCAACGCGAAGGAAGGACAGTGTGGGCGCGGGGAGAGGCGCACGGGGAGGTGAGGGCTCACCTTTCCGAGAGGAATGAAGGCCGCAGCCTCGAGTACCTGGGGCGGAAGTGACTCTGCCTGCAGAGACGTCCTGGACTACGCTTCCCAGAATTCCCGACGGGAGCAGGAACTCAGCCTCAGCCTCCCGGAGCGGAAATTATCCAACCACAGTGTTCCCAGACTACACTTCCCAGAATTCCCAGGCCATTTCGTCGCCTTCCAAGGGCTAAAGTGCCAGCTGCTAGTCTGGATTGTATTTCACAGTTTACGGATCCAGAACGAATTCCATGACCCCGCTTTCCTGGAACCGAAATGCTTCCAAACATAGAGAGCTGTATTGTATTGTGTACGCATGCTTTAAAGGCGGCTGTTCGGGAGTGTGAGGGCCTCACCCTGTGGACTACACTTCCCAGTCTCCTGCGGGCAGCCCCTTTCCGCCGAGCTGCCTTTGTTCTTTGGCGCAGTCAGTATTTGGGTAGTCCTAACGCTCTTTAGGAAAATCAGTCTGAATTCTATACTGTTAGGTGGGCGTGACCACCTTCTCCCTTTTTTTTCTCGAAAAAAAGTTTTTTCTGCAAACTTAACGGGGGTGAGGGGGAGATGGAAGGTTTAGTTCCAACAAGATTAGCAAATATTGACGGAGGTAAAAGCTTGGTGATGGTTCTATGGAATGTTATCCTATTCTTAGAGCATTTTACCATACTAGTAAATTTCCAAAGTAAAAAAGAAAAGGGAGGGGGGAAATATGACACCTTTTAAAAATATATATGCTTTTATTGATTTCAGAGAGGAGAGGAGAGGGAGAAATAGAAACATCAATGAGAGTGTCATTGATCGGCTGCCTCCTGCACGCCCCCTTCTGGGGATTGAGCCCGCACATGTGACCTCTTGGTTCATAGGTCCAAGTGACACCAGCTGGGCATGACACCTGTTTTGTACAATGTAGGTAAATAAACATGAAAACGTGCAAAAAAACCACATTAAAATTCATATCCTGGGAATATGAATAATTCAAAATTTCTTCAAATTTCATATAGTCTCAGTAATCAAAATATCAACTAAGTATTACTTGAAGTTAAATACAATTAAATAATGAAAGATGCCTTTAAAAGCTTATTCACACCTTGCTGACCGGCTATTTCGACCCAGGCCTCGCTCGTGCAGCCAGCTACTTTTCTTTTCATAGTTTGGCAACCCACGGTTCTCCCCTATTGTTCCACAGACCACTGTTTTGTTCTTCAGTAATAGTTCAGCTGCAGAAACGCTAGTAATTACCTTGGTAACTAGGATGCCAAGAACCAAGAAAAGGCCCTAAGACAGATAATATAGCCTGTTGTAACTTTTTGCCTTCACCCCTTATATATCTCGAAGTTGTAAACATAGCCACTCTCACTTTCACAAAGCATCTTTACTAAAATACCATATTTTATTATTTTTGCCAGATTATACATCTTGAATCTGATGCATCCTCTCCATGGAATCATTGCTTCATTGAGTGATAGCTCCTGCTTTGGTGTATATATAGAGATTTAAATATCAAGATAAAGTAATTCAAAAGAG
>NW_006284863.1:30718-34570 GCF_000327345.1 Myotis davidii
ATGTACCTGGGTTGCGGGCACATCCCCAGTGGGAGATGTGCAGGAGGCAGCTGATCGATGTTTCTCTCTCATCGATGTTTCTGACTCTCTATCTCTCTCCCTTCCTCTCTGTAAAAAATCAATAAAATATATTTTAAAAAATAAAATAAATAAAATAAAATTACTTACATTAATGTTGTAAGTAATGTTAGTGGAAACAAGAGTTAACTCGTGACTGGTCAGCAAGGTGTTAACAGCCCAACTGGTGTGGCTCACTGGTTGAGCATCGACCTATGAACCAGGAGTTCATGGTTCGATGCCCCATCAGGGCACGTGCCCGGGTTGCAGGCTCTATCCCCAGTAGGGGGAGTGCAGAAGGCAGCCGATCAATGATTCTCTCTCATCATTGATGTTTCTATCTCTCTCTCCCTCTCCGTTCCTCTCTGAAATCAATAAAAAAAAATATTTATTTTAAAAGCTTATTAGCATAGCTTTCATAGTCCTTAACAAACTATTCCTTCCAAACCTGACAACAAACAGATTAAGGAATAAGGGTGGAGACTGAGAATAGCTCGGTTCAGTTCTCAACTCAGCTTCTTAGTAGTTGGATGACCTCGGTTAGGGAACTTTTGCTCTGTGTCTCAATTTCCTCCTCTTTAAATGAGTAAATAAATTCATTAGGCTACTGTGAGGATTAAATTATTTCTAGAAAGCCCTTAAAATAGTACTACTTAGCAATACATATTAACTATCATTATTATGCCCAAGTATTCCTCCCACCTACTCCCACATTTATTCAACAAACTTTTGAACACATAGCACTGGGGTGGGCAACATCTGCTCGCAGGCTGAATAAGGTCCACGAAATCACTTGATCTGGCCCTGCCAAGGCATTAGGGATGACTTAATTAAATGTTTGACCAAATATAGCAGGCTAATTTTTAAGTTGATAATTTTGTATGGCCCTTGAATAATATTATAAATTAGAAGCCCAGTGCATGAAATTTGTGCACTTGGGGAGGGGTCTCTCAGCCTGGCCTGTGCCCTCTTGCAGCCCAGGACCCATCGGAGGATGTCCACCTGCTGGCTTAGGTCTGGGAGTGGGCCTAAGCCGGCAGTCAGACATCCCTCTCGCAGTCTGGGACCCCTCGCTCTATACCACCCGCCTGCTCGCTGCTCTTTACTGCTCAGCTTGCTGCTCCTTAGTGCTGCTGTGGAGGCAGGAGAGGCTCCCGCCATAGCAACCAGTCGTTCTGGTTGTTTTGCTTTAATGGTTGCTTAGGCTTTTATCATATAGACTAGAGGCCCACTGGGGGGTGTCCCTCAGCCCAGCCTGTACCCTCTCCAATCTGGATCCCTCTCATAATCCGTGACTGCTGGCTCCCAACTGTTCACCTGCCTGCTTGCCAGCTTGATCATTCCCTAACCACTCCCCTGCTGGCCTGATCGACGCCTAACTGCTCCCCGGCCGACCCGATTGCCCCAACTGCCCTCCCCTGCTGGCCTGTCACCCCCAACTGCCCTCCTCTGCAGGTCTGGTTCCCCCCAACTGCCCTCCCCAGAGCCAGTGCACCAGGCCCCAGAGCCAGTGCACCAGGCTCCAGAGCCAGCTGGGGGACAGCTTCAGACTATACAAAATTACAATGCTACACACCCATGAGTGACATAATCAAGGGGCAGACTCAGTGAACACCAAAGCCCCACTGAAGCAAGTGCTGCCCCATAGGGTATCTCTTGCATAGCAGTTCTTTGTCTGTAGTCACAGCTGGTCTTCAGCCAATTGGCCTGGAGGTCAACTCCTCCAAGTGATGCCAACAGCAATCAAGGCTCAACTACAACAAGACTGTGCACACAGCCCACACAGGGGCCCATCTAGAGTGCCCAAGTCAGCTGACTGGGGAGGCTGAGTCACTGGGCCCTACAGGACACCAAATACACAGGCAACTCTATCAATTCCAGGAGACATAGCAGCTCTACCTAATATATAGAAACAAACACCGGGAAGCAGCTAAAATGCAGAGACAAAGAAACATCACAAATGGAAGAACAGAAGAAATCTCCAGGAAAAAACTAAATGAAATGGAAACAAACAAATGACTAGATACAGACTTCAAAACAATGATTATAAAGATACTCAAAGAACTTAATGAGAGCTTCAAGGGACTTAGTGAGACTTTCAAGGATCTTAGAATTTTAAAGACATGAAAAAGGATCAGTTAGAAATTAAGCACACATTAACTGAAATAAAGAATTATATAAAGGGATTCAACAGTAGAGTAGAAAATTCTGAGAATCAAATTAGCAATTTGGAATATGAGGAAGCAAAAATACCCAATCAGAAGAACAAAAAGAAAACAATCCAAAAATATGAAGATAGTGTAAGGAGCCTCTGGGATAACTTCAAGCATACCAACATTCACATTATGGGGGTGCCAGAAGGAGAAGAGAGAGAGCAAGATATTGAAAACCTATGTGAAGAAATGATGATATAAAACGTCTCCTACCTGGTGAAAGAAATACAGAAAGCTTTCCCAAATCAAAATGAATACTAATAGTAATAATATCCTATTTATGTACACATATTTTTCAAAAAATGGATATTCTAAATATTTCACTCTGCCCTAGGGAAAAACTTGCAAATATTTAAAGCCAAGTTCAAACAGGCAACTCCCAGGGATAGCCAGTGTCCTGTTGGTGGTACAGGGCAAGCCATGAGCAATGGTTCTCTACGGGGACATCTGGATATTTGTGATCCACACATTGGGAATAAACTATTTCCAATGCTCAATACACACTTCTAATAAGCCATGTGTAACTTATTTACAAAAAAATTGTTGTCTTTGACTATTGTTTCTTACAAAAACAGTGTTGTTGTTTTTTATCAATTGCATTGAAATCAAATTTATTACCACACCATTTTGTTTTGTCATTTACAGTCACTTTATTTTATACATTTACAAATATATCTTTAGAAAAATCCATAAAAAAGACTCTGACTTACTCTAAATTACAGGTTTCCAAAGAGATCATATCTTTAAATTAGATAAAAATGTATAAAATTCTGAAGACTTCTAAGACCATAACTTACAACCTGGAGATTTCTGTCCAATGGTAAAGACATTAATTAAAGACTCTCTACAACAGTGTTGGAAGAGACCTTACCTAATCAGGTGCCTAACCATGAATGGACATCTGACCCTGACTCTGACACTTACCTCTATCTACAGTGGAGATCAAAGAGTTTTCAAGAATAAAAAGCCTAAACATCAAAAATGGACAGCCATCCTGAGATACCAACAAGGCCTATAGACCTACAAATTAATGTTACTACTACTGTTAGTAATAATAATAATAATAATACTTGTTCTTTAGGCTTTTCTCAAACCCTATACAATGTAAATGTAACCCAACTGTTAATAATTACTGAATGTGTATAACCTGCATGAATGTGTATATTCCCATCTATTCCTCTCCCTTCCATGTGAAGTCAATAAAAATATTTTTTAAAGAAATATTAAGCCAGGCCTGTGTAGCTCAGTGGATTGAGTGTTGTCCTATGCACCAAGAGGTCACTGATTTGATTCCTGGTCAGGGCACATGCCTGGGTTTCGGGCTTAATCCCCAGTAAAGTGTGGTCAGGAGGCAGCCGATCAATGTTTCTCTCTCACAGATGTTTCTATCTCTCCCTTTCCCTTCCTCTCACTCTCTAATTTTAAAATTTTTTTAAATATTTCTAAAGAAAAAAAAATCAAGCCAGAGTCTCATCTGACCTGACCAGTGTGGCTCAGTTGGCTGGAGCATCATCCTGTACAAAAGACTGTGGGTTCAATTCCAGGTCAGGGCTCCTACCTAGGTTGTGGGTTCGCTCCCTGG
>NW_006284863.1:35268-45500 GCF_000327345.1 Myotis davidii
TTGGTAGGATTTCTCTCCAGTGTGGATTCGCTGATGGGCTTGAAGGTGTGAACTCTGACTGAAGCTCTTTCCACACACCCCACATTTGTAAGGTTTCTCTTCTGTGTGGATCCTCTCGTGAACATGAAGATATGAGCTCCACATGAAGCCTTTCCCACACACAGTACATTTGTAGGGTTTCTCTCCAGTGTGGACTCGCTGATGAACTTGCAAATGTGATTTCTGACTAAAGCTCTTATCACACACAGTGCATTTGTAGGGTTTCTCTCCCGTGTGGATTCGCTGATGGGCTTGAAGACTTGAGGTCTGACTAAAGCTCTTACTACACACAGAACACCTGTAGGGTTTGTCTCCAGTGTGGACTTGTTGATGTTCTTGAAGATGTGAACTATGAGTAAAGCCCGTACCACATGCCTCACATTTGTATGGCTTCTCTACAGTGTGGATTTGCTGATGGGCATGAAGCTGTGAACTCAGTCTGAAGCCCTTTTCACACACAGCACATTTGTAGGGTTTCTCTCTACTGTGGACTCGGTGATGAACTTGAAGGTGTGAACTCTGACTGAAGCCTTTCCCACACACAGCACATTTGTAGGGTTTCTCTCCAGAGTGGAACCTCTGATGACCATGAAGATCTGAGCTACACATGCAGCCTTTCCCACACACAGCACATTTGTAGGGCTTCTCTCCTGTGTTGATTCTCTGATGAATTTGCAGATGTAAGCTTTGACAGAAGTCTTCATCACACTCACCATTCCTATTGAATTTCTCTTCTGTGAGAACACTTTGATGAGTGCAAAGGAGCGAGCTATAACTGATGCCATCCCTACACTCACTAAACATATGAGATTTTGCTCCTAGGTGTAACTGCTGATGAAGTTCAAGACTGGGGCCAAAACTGAAGCCTTGTCCATTCTCATGAGAATTTTGCTCTCCTGCATGAACTCCATTATGCTGAAATGATGTCTTCATGAAACATTTCCCACAATTCTTGTGGCTACATGACCTCTCACCTTTATGTACTTCCTGATCATCATCATGGTCATGAGAGGTCTTTTTAATATCACAACCATCACACTTACACAGTTTACATTTCCCATCAAACTGCTGACACCTACTCTGATAATTCTGTGACTCTCTCCAGAAATCCCAGGCGGTCTTACTTGGAAAATCTTGATTTTTAATACTATTGGCACTTTGAACTTCCCCTTGAACCTTTATTACATAGTTCTCATCTTCAGAAACCTGAGTAGATTCTGTTGCCCACAACTGGCAGAAGGAATTGCCTTGGATTGGCAAATCAGACCTCTTGCCTTGTATATTTATCATCAAGTCTTGATTTCTGGTTAACTTACTCATGATTTGTTCCCATATTGGCCAGCACACAAGGTCTTCTTGAAAAAGGTCCCTTAATCCAACTTGTTGAAGAGTCTCTATCTCATTTTGATTCCGGTATCCTGAAAGGATAAGAATTCAGAGATGAAAATGAGGAAAAATGAATATTTACTCAGAAATAAAAATATTTCACCAGTCAACCACACTGGGAGACCATATTCGATCAGCTTGGACTTTGTCATTGGCTTTTTCATGCCTATGAAAACAAAGAGGTGATGAGTAGGCTCCTACCCACTAAGTGTTAAGGAGACTCATTTGGAACTATAAAAAGATTTACCTATGAAGTCAAAATTAGAAATAGATAGCTACAGAGCAGGGAACTTTCTCAGCAAAAGTAAAAAGGATATATAATATTCAACTAGTGAACAACTGGAAAAAAATAGAAAACTCATTTCCATATTTTATGGGAGTAAAATTCCCAAGATAATTGTTGCCACTTAATTTGGCTGAATTTTATGATCAATGTGAATGGCTAATATTCTCTTCCAGGCTTCGTACATATGTATTTGTACATATGAGAAGGTGCTGTGGTAGCCAGCATACAGGATGGTCCCCAATGATTCTGCCTCCTGATGTCCATATTCTATCAAATCCATTCTCACAATGTATCAGGATTGATCTGTGAAGCCAACAGAATATGGCAGAAGTGAGAGTACATCACTTCCAAGGTTAGGTCATAAAAGACATTGTGGCTTCTGCCTTCCACTGTCTTGGGTGTAACCAGCTGGTGTAACTGCCATGTTTGGAAGACACTCAGGAGCTCAACGGAGAGGTCCACTGGCAAGGCCTTCTCCCAACAATCAGGTGAACGAGTGCATCTTGGAAGCTGAAACTTTAGTCCCATTAACCTTCAAAGGCTTGAAGCTCTGCTGGATTCCTTGACAGGTTTATGAGTTTCTGACCCTTACCATCCAGATAAGCTGCCACCAGATTCCTGACTCACAGAAGTATAAATAAATGCTTATTGTTATAAACTGCTAAGTTTAAGAATAGCCATAGCTGGTTTGGCTCAGTGAATAGAGCGTTGGACTGTGGACTGGAAGCTCCTGGGTTCAATTCCAGACAAGGACACATGCCTCTAGCTGGTTTGGTTCAGTGAATAGAACGTTGGACTGTAGACTGGAAGGTCCTGGGTTCAATTCCAGACAAGGACACATGCCCGGGTTGCGGGCTCAATCCCAGGTAGCGGATGTGCAGGAGGCAGCTGATCAATGATGCTCTCTCATCAGTGATGTTTCTATCTCTCTCTCCCTCTCCTGTCCTCTCTGAAATCAATAAAAATATATTTTAACAAATAAATAAGTCTTGTAGAAATATTAATATCAATCAACATAAAAAACGTTTAAGAATAGTTTGTTATACAGGTATAAGTAGCTAATACAAGTATCATAAAAGTTATTGTTCATCAGAAGCATAATGTTCTTAACTAATCCCTAAGTCACACTGCTTTTTTCTCCCCTTGTGAGCTGCCTGCAGGAGTGAAGACAGTGAGATCCACCTAGCACCATTCTCAATGAGCTTTTGTTTATAAGAATTCTTATGAGAGAAGAAAGCCTTTGGTTTGTGCATTATTGCAGTGAAATTAGGCCTCTAGGACATTCCTCATAGATGGAGCAGGGCAACTAGATAGACACCAAAAAATGTAAAACCTTGTGATATTCTGATGTTGCCAAAAGGAACTTTTAATAAGGGAGATGTGCGCAGAATATACTATAAGATTCGTTCAACTTTCTGAGGAGTGGGAGTTACGGAGGTGCATCTATTTGTCAAAACTAATGAAATTGCATGCTTAGGATGTGCATATGTAAATGTTACCTCAATAAAAAGAACTTACACAAATAAGAAGTCATTTCACTCCCTGAAAATTCATGTACATTTATAATCTGTGCAGTTTTCTGTATATATTTCAATAAAATGTTGGCCCAAAATTAAAAAATAAAAGTAAAGACTTGTGCCAAAACCGGTTTGGCTCAGTGGATAGAGCATTGGCCTGCGGACTGAAAGGTCCCAGGTTCGATTCCGGTCAAGGGCATGTATATGGGTTGCAGGCACATCCCCAGTGGGGGGTGTGCAGGAGGCAGCTGATCGATGTTTCTCTCTCATCGATGTTTCTAACTCTCTATCTCTCTCCCTTCCTCTCTGTAAAAAATCAATAAAATATATTAAAAAAAAAAGTAAAGACTTGTTTGAGAAGGCAAAGCAGCCCTGGCCAGGTATCTTAGTTGGATAGAGCATTGCCCAAAATGATCAGTTGTGAGTTCAATCCCTGGTCAGGGCACATACAAGAATCAACCAATGAATGCCTATTTTAGTGGAACAACAAATCAATGTCTCTCTCTCTCACCCTTTCTCTCAAATCAATTAATTCTATATAATAAAAGCCTAATATGCAAATCGACCGAATGGCGGAACGACTGGTCGCTATGAGGCACACTGACCACCAGGGGGCAGACACTCAATGCAGGAGCTGACCCTAGCCCGCAGGCCCCAGGCCAGCCAAGGCGGGTGCCAGATGGGGCCCTTGAGTGCCCCGCCGGTCGCCCCACAGAGGGAGGTGACCAGCAGTGGTGGCAGGGGGCGAGGTGGGCAAACAGGCGGCGCCAGGCTGGCCAAGGCAGGTGTCAGCAGGGGCCCCCCAATCACCCTGCCAATCACCCCACAGATCGGCCCTGATCACCGGCCAGGCCTAGGGACCTTACCTGTGCACGGATTTCATGCACCAGGCCTCTAGTCAATCAATAATAAAATATAGCCTTCCTTTAAAAAAATAATTATTATTTTAAAAGGCAAAGCAGTTATAAAGCAAAACCAGACAACAGTTGTAACTGGAATGGTAATTCCAAGGCAGGTCTGTACAGAAAAATAAGGGAGTGAGTCAAATGGAGGCAGCATCTAACCTCCCTGACTGTGGGAAAACTTCTAGCAGCATGAAGACACAAGACAGAAATGATGAAAGGACTGAGAAGACTTTCCCCCACTATTCACCATAGGCAGGGCCTCGTCTGCCAGATAAGCAGCTAGATTCTCCTGGTTCTTTTGCTTCTCTGATTTAGCTTTTTATTTTTGTGCTTATATCCAATAGGGATGACTGTAATTACTATATTGTAGGCTGGGCTTACTTGAGGGATACACAAAGTAAAATAAGTGAATGAAGAAGGGAGTGAAGAAGAGGGGGAAATGAAGGAAAGGAAGGGAGGAGGGGGGAAGGTAGGCAGGGATGATGTCACCGGGTAAATGGACGGGGCACTGCTCACAATGGCAATGCAGAGAATGAACACAGGTTAGGAGAAGCTGTGAGGGAGCCTTTTCACTCACATTCAAATGGGACCGCCTACCCATTCATCCATTAATTCATCATTTAATCATTCACCAAACAAATAATTAATGAACATATCCTGGGAGTTAAGATACAATCCCTGATCTCCTGCTGTTACACTCAAATGGGGAAAGAAAGACAATATACAAGTAAACAAAACATAATCCTTTAATATATCAGCAAGTAATTAATGATCAGTCACAAAATAAGACAGGGTAGGGGGCTGGGGATTTTAAGCAGAGTGCTCAGAACAGGCTTCTGAGATGAGATGACATCTGAGCAGACATGGATGAGTGAGGCAGGAGACAGAAGGATGTACGGGGAGAACAAGGAAGAGCAAGAGAAAGGCCATGAGGTGGAGCAGTTGGCATGTCAGAGCCACAGCAAGCGGTCTTGTGTGGCTGGAAGGCTAAGGAAAGGAAATCCCGCTAGAGCGGATGAGGGCGGCCAGGTCAGGCAGCGCCCTGCAGGCCACTGGAATTATTTCAGACTGTATGGAAGTCATGCAAGAGTAAACAAACCAGTTATCTGATCTGACTGACCAGTTACGATCTGGCCGCTGTAGGAGAACAGACTACAGAAGGCAAAAGCAGAGGCAAGGAGGCAGTGAGAGAGCTGCTGTAAGTAAGCAGCGTAATGAATGACGGAGGCTTGGGCCAGGGTGGCGACCCTTCGGGGGAGAGGAGAGCGCCTGGGCCCAGGAAGGACTCCGCTGCCTGGCTGTCACCTGCTCATCCGCCTCCTGGGGTTTCTGTCTCCATCATCGGAAGCTACTCTTCTCTCCCCACGTGTCATTTCCTGTCCAATTTGAAGGGTTGATATGCTATGAAAAATAAATGGCTTATATACAAGGGGATACACTAAAGGCAAAAACTTAATCCTTATCCAAAAAGGCAATACTACGATCCTTATGCATGCTAAATAGTATTTCTCCAAATTCTGATCCTGACTTGTTGCAATAAATACAACAGGCAGCCCTAGCTGGTTTGACTCAGTGGATGGAGTGTCGGCCTGCGGACTGAAGGGTCCCGGGTTTGATTCCGACCAAGGGCACCTGCTCGGGTTGTGGGCTCAATCCCCAGTGGAGGGCGTGCAGGAGGCACCAATCGAAGATTCTCTCTCATCATTGATGTTTCTATCTCTCTCTCCCTCTCCCTTCCTCTCTGAAATCAATAAAAACATATTTTAAAAAATACAACAGGCAATCAAATGGTCATCCTTTCCTGATTGACTCACAGTTCTGGTTACACTGCATGCAGTTCCGACAAGGAGCTATGCTGTCTCTATTCTACTTTGTTCAGTACGATAAAGATGTAACTAAACAACTGATTCTAAACCCCACCAAGATGTCAATATTGTAATTTGCAAAAAATAGGAAAAGTACAGACAGGATATCTCACAGGACTTAGGAAACTGAGATCCCAGGTTTGGGACACATTTCAAGAGTCCCAAAGTCTTAAACACTTGAAATCAAAATACTCCCGGGAGCTGACATTCAGTGACAGAGGGCGCCTGTCCTCACCCACTGAGACCAGGTTCCGGAAGTTCTCCAGCATCACGTCTTGGTACAGCTTCCTCTGGGACGGGTCCAGCAGCCCCAGCTCCTCCTCCGTGAAGACCACAGCCACGTCCTGGAACGTCACCGCCTCCTACAACCCAAACACAGATGACCTCAACTTTATGACCAATGGGCAGGGGAGAGGGCAGCACTGAGGGGCAGAGGGGATGGGTGGGACGTTGTCCTGAATTCTGCCGGCCCTGAGTCTATTTTTAAAATATATATATATTTTATTGATTTTTTACAGAGTGGAAGGAAGAGGGATAGTCAGAAACATCAATGAGAGAGAAACATCGATCAGCTGCCTCCTGCACACTCCCTACTGGGGATGTGCCTGCAACCAAGGTACATGCCCTTGACTGGAATCGAACCTGGGACCCTTGAGTCCGCAGGCCAACGCTCTATCTACTGAGCCAAACCGGTTAGGGCCTGAGTCTATTTTAAGGACCTTCCCCCTCTTCTCCATCCAGCATGTCAATTTCATACACTAATTTTCCACAGTCCCTTCAAAAGTATGTGCAATTTACTCTCTTTGGTGTGGCTCAGTTGGTTGAACACCAGAAGGTCTCGGGTTCGATTTCTAGTGAGGGCACATGCACGGGGTGCGGGCTCAATCCCCAGTAGGGGACTTGCAGGAGGCAACTGATTGATGCTTCTCTCTCACCCTCTCATTTCCTCTCTCTCTCTCTCTCAAAATAATAAAAACATACATGAAAAATTGTGCAATTAAGAACAATCCCTGTTTATTTCACTTGGTGTCATTTGTGAGCATTCCTACGTAAGCACCCTGGAACCATAACTCTTCAATCATGGGAGATATACATTTGGTTAGTACTACCGAATTGTTCCAGCAATGTTGGGTTAATCACTCCCAACAGGCTCTGGTGGCTTTTATCTTTCCTTTCTCACTCACACATTCGCTAAGCCTGGGGATTCTCACTTGGTTACAATTTAACAAACCAACAGGTCACCCTTCCTGAGGAGCAATGAAATTGGTCCTCTGTGCTCTCAAGGCACATGCCACCTACCTGTGACACTATGTATGACAGCACCCAAAGTGCCTGACCGTGCTCACGCCAGAATCCCTCGATTTAAATCCCAAAGCTGTGCCCCTCACAAGCTGCAAGACCTAAGACCAGTGTTTCTCAACCTTCCTAATGCCACATAATTAAAGCATAGTGATTAATCACAAAAACAATATGTAATTATATATGTGTTTTCTGATGGCCTTAGGCGACCCCTGTGAAAGGGTCGTTCGACCCCCAAAGGGGTCACGACCCACAGGTTGAGAACCGCTGCCTTAGACCAACAAATCCCTTAACCTATTTCATCCGTGTGATGGTGTTCATATCGGAATATTCTTACACACAGAAATGAAAGAGGATATGTAAGTTCCTATAAGTGTACTGTCCAATTCAGTAGCCACTAGTCACATGTGGCTATGTAAATTTACATTTATGTAAAAATCAAAAATTCTCTCCCACAGTTGCACTAGCACATTTAAATGCTCAAGAGCCACCGTGGCCTGTAGCTACCATGCTAGACAGCCCAATAACAGAACATATCTATCACCTCAAAAGTTCTACTGTACAGTGTTGTCTTAGAACCTATACACATGGCACATAGTAGGTCCTCAATGAATGTTAGCTTTTATTACTATGATGATGAAAAATACATTTATTTTTTAATGTATACATGTACACTGATAGTCCGACAGAAAACTTTATGACTCCGTTTGATATTATCAGTGGGACTTTTGCTGCTGCATCACTGATGACAGAGATTTTACATCAGATTTATACTTCGTGACCTTCAGAGAGATGCATGAGCTACTACTTAGATCCATCAGGCTACTCCTATTACAAGACTTAACAAAATTCATCACTGAGAACAAAGATTCACAAGCGTATGTGGATTATCGTCAATCCATGTCTATGGTCTTTAAGATAACTTGTTATGTAAAATTATTTATCTAAGATGCACCTACACTGAATTTATCTGAAAAATAAAAAAAAGTCGATATTAAGAAAAAATTGTAAATGGAAGATTATAAGAGAGGGTTTCGCGTGCCAGCAAAAGCTACTGGCGTGCCATGTTTGGCAGGCGTGCCAGGGGTTGCCCACCCCTCTACTAGGCCGTCTGACACCACCAATGCTGGGAAAAGATAGGTGGTTCATTATCACAAGGGGGCGGAGTTGGGGAGCAGTCCAGGGTCCCACCTTGTCTCCACTGACTCTGTAGGGTTGGAAGGTACTGACTTCCCCTTGGCAGGGAGGCTAGGGAGGCTCCTTACAGCCCGGCAGGCTGGGGCTGGGGCTGCAGTTTTTCTGTAGTATTTGGCAGGGGAAGAGCAGTTACCATCTAAAAGTTTGCTATCTTGCCCTGGCCAGTTTGGCTCAGTGGCTAGAGCATCAGCCTGTGACTGAAGGGTCCCAGGTTCGATTCCAGCCAAGGGTACAGGCCCGGTTGCGGGCTTGATCCCCAGTGTGGGGCCTTGCAGAGGCAGCCTGATCAATGATTCTCTCATCACGGATGTTTCTATCTCTCTCTCCCTCTCCCTTCCTCTCTGAAATCAATAAAAATATACTTTTAAAAAAAGAAAAAGAAAATGAAATAAAAGTTTGCTGTCTTGCTAAGCTGCCCCTTTCCTGGCTCTTTGACTAGTCAGAGGCTTTAGGCTTTTTGGGTGGGTCTGCGCCCATTGCTGCTCTCATTACCATTCTCCGCAGCACCCAGTCTTAGATGAGGCGAGAAGAAACCCCAAGTAACTCAACGCCATGTCACTCCTGAGTCTTGCGGTCCCTGGCCGGTCTGCCTTCTCTCTACCTTTCACGTTTGTTTTACATTCTGTGTCCAGGAGTGTCAGCTGCACTTCGTTTTAGCAGGAAGAACAGGGAAAGACCATCTCTTCCATCTTTCCGGAAGTGGCAGTCTCCAGAACAGAGCACGTATGTCGGAAACCTGTTGCAGCAGTGCTCTCTAACACGACTTTTTAAAAACCTTCAGCCATGTTAATGCCTAGAAATAGCAGATTTTTTTAAGAAACATAACTTATTGAAATCAGACGTAGTCATTAAAAATGCAGGGGGGAGAAACGTCTGTTGGCTAGAACAGGGAAACTGGTATTGAACATTCCCTCCTACCACAAAAAATGTAGGAAATATACAGACAAAATATATGGAACAACTGTTTTCAACATTGAAAGCACATTCCTTTAATCCCTGAAATAAAGGAAGCGTATGAGATAAGCCCTATGATCACCCTAGATTTCTGCTTGTAGATAATTTAAAAAAAAAATCTTTATTGATTTCAGAGAGGAAGGGAGAGGGAGTGAGATAGAAACATCAATGATGAGAGGGAATCATTGAGTGGCTGCCTCCTGCATGCCCCACACTGGGGATCAGGGCTGCAACCCAGGCATGTGCCCTTGACTGGGGATCCAACCGTGACCTCCTGGTTCATAGGTCAATGCTCAATCACTGAGCCATGCTGGCAGGGCGCAAAGCATGTAGATAATTTTTGAGCTGCAGGTACAAGAAGGGGGGACCCAAACAGAGCCTCTCTGACTTGGAGGCAGAAATCAGAGAATAGGGAGGCCAAGGGAGCTGGAAATTCCAGGGTGGAGTTCCAGAAGGAAGGGAGCTATGCAGAGGAAAAGCGCTGCTAATCTGCAAAGGAGCCTGCATCCCTTTGAGATTAAGACTAAAAACGAGATTGATCAAGGGAAAAACTAAGATGGCGGCAGAGATAAACACCGGGAAATTAATGCCGCTCACAACAATTGATTAATACCTCAGAGAAACAATACGGACTTCATCCAGAACAACAGGAAGCCTGGCTGACTGTAAATTCTACAACTAGAAGGAAGGAGAGGCACACTGAGACCCAGAGAAGCTGCAGGAGAGAAGCGCAGAGGTACGGGGCTCGCGCGCGGAAAGGGGCTGGCAGCCGAGGACGCGGCTG
>NW_006284863.1:47306-50641 GCF_000327345.1 Myotis davidii
GTAGGGGCTGTGCAGGAGGCAGCTGATCGATGTTTCTCTCTCATCAATGTTCCTAACTCTCTATCCCTCTCCGTTCCTCTCTGTAAAAAAACAATAAAATATATTAAAAAAAAAAAAAAGACTAAAAACGAAACTGAGCAGGTACAGGATGAAAAAGCACAGGCCCACCCAGGAGTGGCAAAGGAGCCATGGGCTGAATGGTTCCCAGAGCTTAGGAGGACTCAGAGGTGTTTGAATTCCAAACAGCCAAAGTGAAAGCCCTCACCGATCACTAGGGACCTTCAACAGCAGCCCCCGAAGGACCAGGCTTTAGTAAAAGGGCTAAACTATCTTGAGAAAGGAGTTTCTCAACAGGCACTACGGACATTTGTTGCGAGGGGGTGGGGTAGGTGTTTTCCTGCACATAGTAGGACACTCATCAGCATCCCTGGCCTCTGTCCAGTAGTTGTCAGTGGTACCCACCTCTCCAGTCATGAGAATCAAAAATGTCTAGACATTGCCAAATGTCCCATGGTGGGGCAAAATGGCTCAAACTGAGAACCACTGCTCCAAGATAAAGCTTACTCTAGACTAGGGGTTCTCAACCTGTGGGTCGCAACCCCTTTGGCGGTCCAACGACCCTTTCACAGGGGCCGCCTAAGACCATCCTGCATATCAGATATTTACATTATGATTCATAACAGTAGCAACATGACAGTGATGAAGTAGCAACGAAAATAATTTTGTGGTTGGGTCACAACATGAGGAACTGTATTTAAAGGGCCAGAAGGTGGAGAACCACTGCTCTAGACTCACCCTATCACGGCTTAAAAACAAAGCTCAAAAGAATCAAACTGAACCAAAGGGTCATACAACCATCTGAGTATAAACAGAAATGGTGTTTTACAAAATGTAACATTCATTCATGATATCAACCCTAAGTAGCAATTGAACCACAATAAAGGCATCTACAACAGCCCATCAGGTAGCCCAGCTGGTGTGGCTCAATTGGTTGAGCATTGTCTCATACACCCATTTGATTCCAGGTCACGGCACATGCCCAAGTTGTGGGCTCCATCGCCGGTAGGGGGCCTGCAGGAGGCAGTCAATTGAGTTTCTCTCATCAATGTTTCTGTCCCTCTCTCCCTCTCCCTTCCTGTCTCTAAAAAATCAATTGAAATATATTACAAACAAACAAACAAACCCACTGGGTAATGATGAAAGACTGAATGCTTTCTCTCTAAGATTAGAAGCAAGGCAAGGCTGTATATGGTCAGGACTTCTATTCAAAACTGTTCTAGCAGACCTAGCAATAAGGGAAGAAAAAGAAGTCAACGGAATGAAGATGGGAATGCAAGAAGTACAACTCTTTATTTACTGTCTATATAAAAAATTCTGAGATGTACAAAATATTACTAGAACTAGTATGCAAATTTAGCAGAGTCAAGATACAAAAATCAATTATATTTATATATTCTAGCAACAAATAGAAATTGAATTTTAAAGCCAATACCATTTATTTTTTATTCTTTACTTCAGAGAAGAAAGGAGAGAGGGGAGAGGGAGAGGGCGGGAGTCAGAGAGAGAAAGAAACATTAATGATGAGAGAAAATCATTGATTGGCTGCCTCCTGCATGCCCCATAGTGGGGATTGAGTCCACAACTTGGGCATATGCCCTGATCGGGAATAGAATAGTGACCTCCTGCAAAACCAATACCATTTAGAACACCAAACCCAAAATATCACTTAGGGATAAATTTAACAAAATATGTGTAAGAACCCCTGGCCACTATTGCTCAGTGGTTAGAGAGTCGGCCCACACACCAGAGGGTCACATGTTTGATTCCAGGTCAAGGGTGGATATCAAAGTTGCAGCTTCTTTTCTTTTCTTTTCTTTTTTCTTTCTTCTTTCTTTTGTTCTCTTTCTTCCTTTTTAATATATTTTTATTGATTTCAGAGAGGAAAGGTAAGGGAGAGAAAGATAGAAACATCAATGATGAAAGAGAATCATTGATCGGCTGCCTCCTGCACGCCCCACACTGGGCATCGAGCCCACAACCTGGGCATGTGCCCTGATCGGGAATCAAACCGTGACCTCCTGGTTCATATATTGATGCTCAACCACTGAGCCACAAGGGTTGGCCCCAGGGTTGCAGTTTCGATCCCTGACCCCAGTTGGGGTGAGCGCAGGAAGTAACTATTCAATGAGTCTCTCTCATGTTGGTGTTTCTCTCTCTCTTTCTCTTCTCCTCCTCCTCCTTTTTCTTTTCCTCCTCTACTTCATCCTCCTCCTTCCCTTCCTTCCGCACTCTCTAAAAGTAAAATCAATGGAAAACATATCCTTAGGTGATAATTAACAACAACAACAAAATATATGTAAGAAATCTGTACACTGCAAACTATAAAACATGACTGAGAGGAATGAAATAAGCCTTAAATAAATGAAAAAAAGAGATAAATGAAATATCTAAATGTTCGTGGGTCAGAAGGACTTGTATCCAGAATCCAAAAAGAACTATTAAAATTCAAGAGTAAGAACATAATTTATGGAGAAACTAAGATGGCGGCATAGGTAAATACCGGGAAATTGCTGCCTCCCACACAAACTTCAAAATACAACAAAAAGACAAAACGGACATCACCCAGAACTACAGGAAGGCTGGCTGAGTGGAAATTCTACAACTAGAAGGAAAGAAAAGCACACTGAGAGCCAGAGGAGCTGCGGAAGTAAAGTGCAAAGGTACAGAGGCTCACGCGCGCGGAAAGAAGCTGGCACCTGAGGACGCAGCTGTCTTTTTGAATTGGGAGGGAGTCACAAGCTCCCAACTGCGCTGAACTCCGGTTCCAGGAAGTCTCTGGGGACCCAGACTCATACGGGGAGAAAGTGGACTGTCTGGCAGCGGGCGAGCTTGAGGGCAGCTTTCCCTCAGAGGTGCTTGCAGCCATTACCGAGACACTGAGACCCGGGGCCCCTTAGGGCAGGGCTGAGGATCTGCCATAGCTGCTTGCTCCACCCTGTTGATTCCCTGAGACCCCGCCCCACCCAAGCTGCAACAGAGGCTTTTGCATATGAATGCCCTGGCCCTTTGCAACCTGAAAATTACCTTAAAAACTGCAGCTGGGCTAGGCAGACCCAGAACGTCCAAGAGAAGGCCCAAGGCCCCACAGCAGCTTGCATTGCTTCATGGCTGGGCCCCATCTGGGCACCGCCAAACCCCCCAAAAAGAAGGGGAATCTGCAGATCTCTTCATAGCTCCTGCTGGGTTGCCTCAGGCAGAGGCTAAATTAGCACCTCCTTAGATCCAAGAGCCAGTGTACCCAGTGGTCAGAGTGGGACCATCCAGATTACAACTCC
>NW_006284863.1:51801-76357 GCF_000327345.1 Myotis davidii
TGGGTAGAGGGTAACGTGGGGATCAGGACACAAATGTAATATCTTAATCAATAAAAAATATATTTAAAAAAGAACATAACTTATTTTAAAAATTGAACAAGAGAGTTGAACAAACAACTCCAAAAGAAGATATACAAATGATCAAAAAGAAGAAAAGATGTTCAAAATCCTCAGGCAATAGGGAAATGCTAATGAAAGTTGTACTGATTAAAAGAAAGACCACACTGACATACCACTATACTGTCATTAGAATGGCTAAAACTTAAACGTTTGAAGATATATCCTGTTGGAAACTATGGGATTCTAACCCATTTCTGTTGAAAATGTAAAATATACAACCACAGTGTAAAATGATTTGGCAATTTTTTAAAAGAGATTCTCCTCCTAGTTATTTATCAAAAGAAAAAGAAAAAAGAAAGAAAACCCATTTTCACCCATAAGGTCAGTCCACAAGTGGTCATAGGGGTTTATTTACATTTGCCAAAAATGAATAGGTGAATGGATAACCCAATTGTGGTATGCCCATAAAATGAAATACAATGCAGCAACGAAAAGGAATAAACTGTTTTTTTAAAAAGGAATAAACTATTGATATGTGTTCAAAACCATAATGATGAACAAATGAAGCCAGACACAAAGAGAACATCCTATATAATTCCATTTATATGCACACAAGAAAAGATTACTCTGCAGATGTAAAGTTAAATTAGTTGCTTTTGCCTACAGTCAGGGGTGTGGGAGGAGGCATGAGGGAACCTTTTGGGGTGATGGAAACGGTCTACATTTAGATGGGGCGGTGGTCACAAGGCATGTATATTTGTCAAAACTGATTGGAAAAGTTTATCTTATGTGCATTACATGCAAATTACAACTAAAAAATGATTACAAAGACACAACTAAGAAAACCACAGAAAGGAAAAATATTTAGTCACAGTAAATATAACTGCCAAAGGATTTGAACTCAGAATATGAAAAGGAAACCTTCATTAACAATAAAAAGTAGAAGCATATTTTTAAAATGGGCAAACAACTGCAATAAACTTTCAAAAGGTATATATATACTAGAGGCCTGGTACATGAATTCGTGCACGGGTGGGGTCTGGCCAGCCTGCCCCAATCAGGGCTGATCAGGCTGGCTGGCTGGGGGAAGGGGATGCAGGAGGTTGGCCAGCCAGTCCTGCCCCCGATTGGGATGCGGGGGCTGATTGGGGACAGAGCCAGCCAGGGGGAAGGGCCGCGGCCAGCTGGGGGGAGGGGCTGTGGGTTGTTAACCAGCCGGCCCTGCCCCCTGGTTGAACTCCCGGTCGAACACCTGGTCGAGGAGACAATTTGCATATTAGCCTTTTATTATATAGGAGGATGGTGTAAATGCACATGAAAGAATATCCAACATCATTTTTCATGATGGAAATAGAAATTACAGTGATAGTGAGATGCCATTCATTAGAATCCTATATAATAAAAGCATAATATGCAAATCAACCGAATAGTGGAATGTCAGGTTGGCGGGGGGCAGGGCCAGTGAGCAGGTGATGCTAGGCCAGCCAAGGCGAGTGCCAGAGGGAGGGGATGGTGATGGGGTGAGGGGGGCAGCAGTGACCAACAGCGAGGCGATGGGGGCTGATGCCATTCCCCGATCGTCCGCTAAGTCTCCTCCTGCAGAGGGAGGTCATGGGTGGCGGGACGATTCTGGGTGGGGCCAGCTGCTTGCCATCCCCAGATAGGCCCACCAGGGTAGCCTCCCACAAAGGGAGGCCAGACTGCTAAACCATCAGTTGGACATCCCCCGAGGGCTCCCGAACTGTGAGAGGGCACAGGCTGGGCTGAGGGATCTCCCCCTAGTGCATGAATTTTCATGCACTGAGCCTCTAGTCTATATATATAAAAACCTAATATGCAAAGTGTTCCCTCAGGAGTTTGACCGACCAAGAGTTCGATCACTCACTATGATGTGTGCTGACCACCAAGGGGCAGCACAGAATGAAGGAAGGCCCTGACCGGCAGCCGGCAGCTGGAGAACGGAGGCCCTGCTGGCAGCCGGCAGCCACTAGGCACCCTACTGTGCATGAATTTCGTGCACTGGGCTTCTAGTGACTGAAATAAAAAGAACTACATCAAACTATAGCAAAGATATAGAGCAACTGAAACTCTCAGATGCTGTGGTGGGCTGTAAATGGTACCACCTCTTTGGGTAACTGCTTAAATTCACCTACCCTACAAACTGTGTCATTCCACTTCTAGATGATTACTCAAGAGATATGAAAATATACCCACAAGAAGACCTGCACAAAAATGCTCAGAGGACTGTTATGTATATCAAAAGCTGCCAAAGAACCCAAATGTCCTTCAAAGGGAGAATTTTGTCTCTTCTTCCAAAGGGTAAACGAAGTGTCCTATATATTCATAAAATGTAATACAACTCAACAATAAAAAGGAATAATGTAGTGATGCATACCATGAATCTCAAAAACATTATGCTGAGTGAAAAAAGCCAGGCACAAGAGTACATACTGTACGAATTAAGTATATTAAATTTGTAGCCGAAACCGGTTTGGCTCAGTGGATAGAGCGTCGGCTTGCGGACTGAAAGGTCCCAGGTTCGATTCCGGTCAAGGGCATGTACTTGGGTTGCAGGCACATCCCCAGTAGGGGGTGTGCAGAAGGCAGCTGATCGATGTTCTCTCTCATCGATGTTTCTAACTCTCTATCTCTCTCCCTTCCTCTCTGTAAAAAATCAATAAAATATATTTAAAAAAAATAATAAAAATAAATAAATTTGTAAGCAAGTAAACTAATCATGTGATGACAGATGAGAACAGCAGATGCCTCTGAGGGGTAGAAAACTGACTCAGTATGTGGTACGAGAGAACACGGGCCCCCTCCAACTCTCCCCTGTGGGATATAATGAAGGTCATTTGAGAGAGCACCATGGGACTTAGGGAACCTGGCCAAGGCCTGGGTCAAGGAAGGACCAAAAAGAAAACGTTTCTGGGTGTACGCCTAGAAGGAACATGATGGCTGGTTGCTCTGTCATCTGTGCTCTATATAACCCTGGAGACTTCAATGGCAACCGCTCCCCCTCCGCCCCTCCCCGCCCCTGCCCCACGCACATGTAAGTTCAATAAGTCCTAATAAACTCATGTCTTTCACAGCCAGTCCAAGAGAGAACTTTTGGGGGTAATGTAAATGGTCTACTTCGGGTTTTGGGTGGTGGTCCAATGTAATTATTCAACTTTCAAAATGGGGCATAGCACTGTCACGGACCTAACACTTAAGATGTCTAATTTTTGTAAGTAAATTATATTTCAAGTTTAAAACTCATGCAAAAGGGTTATGAATCAAAACAAAATTTATTCAGCGGCACCCTGGGGTATATACATGTCTGTAACTTCTGAAGTTTACACAAAAAACAGAAACCCTTCTGAAAGAAGTATATAAAATAATGCCAAACCACAAAAAGAAACTCATGCTAGCACTAAGTGAAAACGTAAGATTTAAAATTGTACATATGCTGTGGCTGTAATTATATAAAATATGGCATGAGGAAATAGCTGACGTAGCAGTGTAGTCACGTGGCTTTTTAAAAAAATTCTTCATTGTTTAAAGTCTTACATATGCCTCCTTTTTCTATAATTGACCTCTCCCCAGCCACTCCCACCTCCCAGCAATGTGGCTTTAAAAAATTTTTTTATATCTATGAATTTCTGAACTTTCCGTAAAATGATGATAAAACCAAAAATAAAAACAAAAGTTCAAATAGAACCAATATAAACAATAGTAACTGGCACATAACGAACACCTGTCTTTTATCCTTCCCAAGGAAGAGAAAGATGCTGTGTCTAACCTTTGAGATCTTTAAGAGATCAAAATCAAAACTCAACTCACCTGGAACGTGGCCATTTCCTCCTGCTCCTGGAGAAGCACAGAACCCTGGAAGGCAGAAGTGGCAAAGGAGAAAGAAGCCATGAGACACAGGCCCTGGCACATATGGCTGCTCTGCGTGAGTTTTAAAAAGTGACCCCTCCTTCGGCCCATAGCAGTAGCCTCTCAGCCAGGGGCCCTAGTGCAGCGAACTACCTGCCCGGCTCCAAGCAGAGTCCAGGGTCATCGCTCTCATCCTGGGGACCGTGGGAAATGAGAGGCCCAGGAATGCACTGGCCATGACAGTGAAAGCAAACTCAGAGGCCAACAGGTCTGGGTGGGGCACATTGCCAGAATCCCACTAATGATCCTTCTGACCAACTAGCCCTTTGTGCCTATTCCACATCTATCAAGTGGGGGTCGTACCACTGTCTAGCTCACAGCTTTGTCAATACATTCAAATGCGCATGCAGTACCTGAGAGCTACTCATGTTCACGGGCCTTCCTACTTCCGGCAGAAGGACTGTGGCGGGAATGAGAGCAACGCATCCACTTCTCAAAGCCTGGAAGCAATTCCCTTTATAACGTCCAATTCCTTGCCCTGGCCCTACATTTGCTGCACTCTCCTGCTCAGCTCAGTAATGGAGCTTTGCAAGGAGACCTGACTTTTCACAGTATTTAGTGAGAGAAAGCAAGTGGGCTCTGGGGCGTCTGGCTAGCTGGCCGCCTGCCTGCCACCTGCCAACCACCAGCCTGCTGCCTACCAGCTACTCTGAGACGCCCTCCATCACCTGGGAACATTTGGGGGCTAATTAGAGGGTAAGCAACTCTTTCGCCTATAAGATGATTAACACATCTTTTTATCCTTTGCAGCTAGAATAGAGCGAGAACTCAAAAATCCATGGAATCAATGAATGGCTGAAAACACACTCCACTGGGCAGTCAGGAAGGAGTGAACCAGTTGATGCCTGAGGTTCCTCTGAGCTGAGTGATTCTGAGCCTCCCCAGTGGGAGGAGGAGAGGATGAGCTGTATCTTCAGGGTTTCTTCTTTTACTGGCTTTGCTCAAACAACGTCAAAGTCATCCTTAAAAGTTACTTATTCATAAGAGGGTCATTCATGGGCTTCTCAGGAAGGCAAACCCTATGTAGTTATTTATTTAATTTAAAAAGTGATTGATTGGTTGACGGATTGATTTCACACCAGGCATTTTCTCAAATGTCATTCTCCTCAAAGAGCTCTTCCATGACCATGCTTTATATAATTTAAATTCCCCACCACTTTTCTTCTTTTCCCACTCACTTCCTTTTTATATTTAGTGTCATTACTTTCTAACATCCTCCTGTGTGTTTTAGTTATTTATCTTCCTTGTATTTATCCATCTTTTTAATGAAGCCCCATTGTTTTGGTCACTACTCTTTCTCCAGCTCATGGCATGTTGCAGGCACTCAAGACAGATTTGTTTAAAAAGAAATGAATAACTTAATGAATAGTTGATAAAGATACATCCTGTGTTATGTTAACTGAGAGCTTCATTACTATTCGCCAGGATCATTAACTCACTTATTCAACAAATCCTTATTTATTAATTGTTTTATATTTTCAGTTTTTTTTAAATACATCTTTACTGATTTTAGAGAGGAAGGGAGAGGGATAGAGAGATAGAGAAACATCAATGATGAGAGAGAATCATTGATCGGCTGCCTCCTGAACGCCCCCCACTGGGGATCGAGCCTGCAACCCAGGCATGTGCCTTTGGCCAGAATCGAACCTGGGACCTTTCAGTCCGCAGGCCGACGCTCTATCCACTGAGCCAAACCGGCTAGGGCTCAATAAATCCTTATTGCACATCTAACATGAGCTACGCACATTAAAGTCCTTGATCTCATGAAGCTGATACTACACTAGAGGAGGCAGGTAGGCAATCAATCAACAAATAAGTATATAAAGTGTTGGCCCGTCATAGCACTGTTAAGAAAAATATGGCAGGAAAAAAGGGAGACGAACAAACGGGAGGTGCTATTTTAGCAGGGATGGCATCAATGCCAGTGCTATAGTTATTAGTTCAGTCACATCTGCAGGTCAGTTATCCGCCTGTGCCTCGTCTGTATGTTGTTTTGAGGAAGAAATTAGTTAATACACAAAAGCACTGGAAACTCTGCTTGACCCATAATACACTCCCAATAAATGCTAATTATCATTGTCATTATATAATAAATTATATAGAAATGATACACTAGTCTGGGTTAGTTCCTAAGTCAATTTGTTTTAGGATATGAATGTATTGTTAATAACTGTATATCAAGTATCAAATACTTTGAAAAGCAACTGTACACAGCCAAGAGTGGTCCTATAAAGGCCAGAAATACCCATATACTAGTAGATCCTTTTCATAGTTTTGTCACCTGTTTTCAGGAAATCAGAAAACAACCTCTCAGGGCTGCAGGCCCAGGTACCCAGCTGCCAGCTGACACATGCACCAGCCACAAACAATTGAATAACTTCCTTCTGCAAACCTTGTCAGTGTTGGGCACGCTGAAAAGAAGGACACAATCCCCACAACATAGGAACCTACAGCTTAAGAGGAGACACCAGCTGGACACCAAGAGCAAATTAAATTCCAAATAAACAAACAAAATTCAGCGCCTCCCCTTTAACTGCAATTCTTCAGGACCCCAGCTTTCTCACTAACCACCATTCTCCCAGTTACCCTGTGAGAACTTTGGAACTGTTAATGTCTCCTCTCCCTTGACCTCCATCCTATATAATAAAGAGGTTATATGCAAATTAACCCCCACACCCTTAAAAGATGGCTGTCTACGACCAGGCTGGCAGGGGGGTTAGTGAGGGATGACCAAACGACTGAACAGGAGGTTGCATGGGGCGACCAGTCCAGCAGGGGGCCTGTGAGGGGCAACCTGGCTGGTGGGGGGAGGAGGGGTGTGCTGTTAGGGGCAACCAGGCTGGCAGGAGGGGCAGTTGGAGGCAATTAGGCTGGCAGGGGGGCAGTGAGGGCCAACTAGGCCAGTGGGGGGAGGGGGGAGTTGGGCGTGATCAGGTCAGCAGAGAGGGCAGTTAGGGGTGACCAGGCAGGCAGGCAGGCAGGTGAACGATTAGGAGCCAGCAGTCCAGGATTGTGAGAAGGATGTCCGATTACCGGTGTAGGCCAGATCAGGCCTACACTGGCAGTCGGACATCCCCCAAGGGGTCCCAGATTGGAGAGGGTGCAGGCTAGGCTGAGGGGACCACCCCCTCCTTGCACGATTTTCGTGCACCGGGCCTCTAGTATATTTATAATAATCCAATACACATCTTCTAGACTCAGTGTCTGGAGTTGGCAATAAAATACCAAAGCAAATGTGATAACAGGGGAGGACTATATAACAAGATGAACAAAGAGTTGACAACAGTTGAAGGCTGTGCTCATACATTAGTATACATTCATTAGTACATTATTTTCTCTACACTTGTGTTTGAAAGGTTTGTGATCACAGTTGTCACAAGGATGACAACTATGATACAAGTTTTGAGAAGCACAGCGAATATATACAGACATAGAAACAAGCAAAGAGAAATACATTAACATCCTTATAGTTATCTCTACACCTGGGGTCATGGATAATGTTCGGCTTCCTTCAGCTATTTCTCAAATTCTCAATGATGAGCACAAATTAACTCAATAATCAGAATACGAACATAATGTCATAAAAAATAACAAGGAATTAATTGAATGAGCATAGCCTTCAAGTGCGCTAAGGTCCTAAATTATTACCAAATGACCCTCCCTCCTTCAGTCCCCGGGATTACCATTTCTTAGGGCTGAAGGAGGGTATGGCAGGAGGTCAAGAACCCAGGCTGCCTGGGTTCAAATTCTCAGTTCTATGTCTTCTCTGCTCCCTTAAACTCTTCACCTCTCAACATTCTTTGTCTGTTATGAGGATTAAACTAATTAAAGCAAATAAAACCTATAGAAGACTGCCACTCAACATGTTTAATATTGTTACTCGTTCAACAATGTCTCATCCAAGCTCCCCTTCACTCATTAAATGTCTGAACATTTGCCCAACAGAGAAAACTTGCTAATGCGTGAAGGAAGTCTGCTCCCCTATTGAGAACAGCAATGACGCACAGCTTGTTAAATTATCCCACGTTGGGACAATGTGACCACAAGCCAGGGGTCACTCCCTCCGCTCTGCACCCTCTTTGAGAAGCCAGGCTGAGAACGGACAGGAGGCTGGAAGATATTACAAGAGTGTCCTGGTCCAGGATGAATCACAGTGGGCATCCTCCAGGCACTAGCGGGGGATGGCCCACTTCTGCCTTTCAAACAGGATCGGGGGGAGTGGGAAGTCCTTTGCAATCCACCAACAGCCCTGCTCCCCACCGCAGAGGACAGACAAGGGCCAGAGGTGCTAGAGCTGGAGCTCAGAACTTAGGCAGGCTCAGCACCGAAGCTTTCAGGGACTGAGCACTTCTCAGAAAGAAATAATAGATTGATAACAACCAGCCACCTCTTAGCTTGTGCTGGGATCACTGCTAAGCACTTTTACATCTTTTTTTTCTCTTTTTTAAATATATTTTATTGATTTTTTACAGAGAGGAAGGGAGAGGGATAGAGAGTCAGAAACATCGATGAGAGAGAAACACCAAACAGCTAGCTGCCTTCTGCACACTCCCCACTGGGCATGTGGTCCCAACAAAGGTACATGCCCTTAACCGGAATTGAACTTGGGACCCTTAGGACCACAAGCCGAGGCCCTATCCACTGAGCCAAGCCGGCTAGGGCTACATCTTTTACTTTCACCTAATCTTAAAACGCACCCACTAGGGAGGTCCTCCTCGGGCAGAACAGTGAGAAGCTAGGAAAATTCCTTGGCAGGTGGAATGGGAAAACACAGATAACTGAACCAACCCACAGAGCAATTCACAGCCAGATACAGGTCACAGGTGGAAGGCCCCGGGAAAACTGGGGCCGTACCTTGCCGCAGGGTGATGTTTCATATCGCGGGTCATCGGTTTAGACCTTCCCCCTGACTTTCCTTCTCTAGAGATAACATCAAGGCATCCCTTGTATTTCAGCTCCAGGCCCAGAAAAGCTGCAAAACCAGGACAGGGAGGCCAGGGCCTGGAGCTGACCTAACAGTGGAGCTCAGGTCCATGAAAGTGCACACCTGGAAAAGCTGATGAATATTTTTTCGAGATCCTCCCCTAAAAACCCCGCCTTTGGGAAGCAGATAAAACCTCTCAAGATAAAGGAAGCCGGCCCTGGCTCCCTTTGGAGCACGCCCCCGCCTTCTCACGGGTGAACTTTCTATTTTCTTTCCCCTAAACTCTTCCTGTCCCAGCTTTAATGAACAGCCTCTTAAAATCACCTGGATTCCTGCTGTGAAATCTTACCTACACGAAATCAAGACCCCACACACTCCCGACCGGCTGGAGGGCAACTCGGCCTGATGCCGGTCCAGTGGGACACTACTGTCCGGTGACACGACTATCAACCCCTCTCCAGGCAGGAGAAACAGATAAATCAATATCTCCACAAAGATTATACAACTGGAACGGCACGGAGTGAGCGGAAGTAAGGGAGGCAAGGGGATCGGCCCAGAGACACTGAAACAGATTCCCGACCTGGCCGCTCCCCAACTCCACGCGCGAACCTTGCACAAACCTGTCATCCGCCGCTTCTGTTCCCCAAGAGCGAGGATGGCACCTACGGGGCCCACGCCACGCAAGCCAGTCAGAGACACGGGGTCCGCACTCGCTCGCTCGCTCGTTCACCTCCTCGGAGATCGTGGTGACTCGCGCCCATCCCACTCCAGAACCCCGGAGGGAAACGGGGGTGGGGGGTGGGGGGGTGCGCACAGCTCCGCCCTCCCAGAGCGGAAGTGGATCTCACTGCCCAGCACTTCTGGACTACACTTCCCAGGATCCTCCACAAGGTGGCGCTTATATTAGGTTGCCGCTTCAAATATATATATACTTGAAATATATACTTGAAATTTCAAGAAACATTTTGAAAATGTTTCTTTCTTCAGATCACCTTCAAACGTCTCATAATCTATATCCAGCCTGCTCTTGACATCATAAATACAATAGGATGTTTTACTTTTCTACAAGAGCCATGACTATTCAAAAAGTAGGTGTGGATGTATGGTATCGCACTCAAGTAACTAACAAATTCAACTTTTTTAGGGCACTTTGAGGTATGCTAGGGTGTCTCAAAAAATGTATACACTTTAAAACTGCGAGCACTGCTTGGAGGTTGTTAAATATGGGACACTTCATGAATTTGCGTGCCATCCTTGCGCAGGGGCTATGCTAACTTTCCCTGTGTTGTTCCAATTTTAGTATATGTGCTGCCAAAGCGAGCACTGATAGCTCAATGTTGAAAAGGCAATGTATTTTAATAAACACTGCCTTGGTAATTATTCAAAGTGTGTGTATACATTTTGGAGGGACACCCTCTATTTAGTCTCTAGCCAGGTAGCTCAGTTGGTTTTGCCCTGCTACACCAAGGTTGCAGATTTGAACCCTGGTCAGGGCACATACAAGGAGCAATCAATGAATGCATGAATGGGTGGAGCAACAAGTCAATGTTTCTCTCCCTTCCCTTCACTCTCTAAAGTCAATCAATAAATTTTTTGTTAAAGTGTATGCTATGAATTGGTATATGTATAGTAAGTACATTGTGAATGTACTTACAATCTAACTTACACATCCATCAACTCACATTGCTAACTTTGTGGTGAGAACCTTTAAGATCTACTCTCAGCAAATTTCAACTGTAGCCAACGTGGAATACACTAGATCCTCAGACCTTAATCATCTTATAACTGAAGGTTTGCACCCTTGAGCCAACCTCTCCCTACTTCCCCCACCCCCACCTGCATCCCCCAGGTAACCACCACCATTCTACTCTGTTTCTATGAGTTTAACTTTATTCCTCCCTTAGATTCCACATGTAATTCTACTAGGCAGTATTTGTCTTTCTCTGTCTGGCTTATTTCAGTTAACATAATGCCCTCCTGTCACATTCATGTTATTGCAAATATTTCTATAAAATAATGATTAGAGTTAGAGGCTCAATTTGATTCATTTTTTAAAAAATATATTTTTATTGATTTCAGAGAAAGGAGAGGGAGAGATATAAACATCAATGATCAGAGAATCATTGATCACTGCCTCCTACACACCCCCTCCTGGGGATCGAGCATGCGACCCCGGCATGTGCCCTGACTAGGAATTGAACACTCAACCACTGAGCCACATGGGCTGGGCTAATTCATTTTTTCTCAGAAAGAATACTTTATGGGTGGTTCTGTTTGTATCTCCTGAAAGTTGCCAAGATATCCTAAAAGAGAACAAGATAAGGACACGTCCTCTACTAAATATCAAGACTCATTGAAAGCCTGGCTGGCGTGGCTCAGTGGTTGAGCATCAACCTATGAACCAGGAGGTCATGGTTTGATTTCCCGTCAGGCACATGCCTGGGTTGCGGGCTTGATCCCCAGTAGGAGGTGTGCAGGAGGCAGCTGATCAATGATTCTCTCTCATCATTGATGTTTCTATCTCTTTCTCCCTCTCCTTTCCTCTCTGAAATCAATAAAAATTTATATATATAAAAAAAGACTCATTGCAAAGCTATAGTAACTAAAGTACTGTGGTTTTGGTAAAAATATTGAAAATAGATCAATCAAAGGAAACTGAGAACCAAAACAGACCTGTAATTATGTATAGATTACTGGTTTTCTTTAAACATGGTACTGCAAAGTAGTGGGGAATGAGGCAAAATTTCGGTAACTGGCATAGGAAGAACTAGATATTCCTATGAAGAATAATTAAATTCTGCCAGAGGCAATATACACCTTGAAGATTCCATAAGTTGATTTTAATTTCATCACCTACCAAAAAATAAATTTCAAAAAAAAGAGAATGGGAATTTTTTAAAAAAAATGTGCATGGCCCTAGCTGGTTTGGCTCAGTGGATAGAGCATTGGCCTGCGGACTGGAGGGTCCCAGGTTCGATTCCAGTCAAGGGCATGTGCTTGGATTGCAGGCTTGATCCCCAATAGGGGGCGTGCGGGAGGCAGCCGATCAATGATTCTCTCATCATTGATGTTTCTATCTCTATCTCCCCCTCCCTTCCTTTCTGAAATCAATAAAAATATTTTTTAAAAATGTGCATGTACACAGAAGTATCAATATATGTATAAATTCACTTGTATAGAAAAATGACTCAAACACATTACCCACTATATGAGATTTTAAATAATTTTTACAGAAAGGTTTAAATTATTTCAAAACAATAAGTTTAAAGAAATGCAGGAGTTGGGAGGCTGGGTGAAAAAGGTACAAATTGGCAGTTACAAAGTAGTCTTGCGGATGTAAAGTACAGCATAGGGGATCTATATAATAAAAGTCTTGACTGTTATAGCACAATGACCAGAATAACCAGTCACTATGATGCCTACTGATCACCAGGGACAGACGCTCAAGGCAGGAGCTGCCCCCTGGTGGTGAGTGCACTCCCACAGGGGATGTACCGCTCAGCTGCCAGAAGCCAGGCTCACAGCTAGTGAGAGCAGCGGCAGTGGCAGGAGCCTCACCCGACCCTGCAGCAGCGCTAAGGAGCAGCAAGCAGGGAGGCGTTAAGGAGCGAGGGTCCCAGACTGGAGAGGGCACAGGCTGGGCTGAGGGATTCCCTCCTCCAGTGCATGATTTTTGTGCACCAGGCCTCTAGTATAGTCAATAATATTTTAATGGGCATGTGCAGGAGGCAACCAATCCAGGTGTCTCTCTCACATCAATGTTTCTATCTCTCTTTCTTTCTCTAAAAATCAATGGAAAAAAATATCCTCAGGTGAGGATTAACAACAAAAATACCCCACAAAAATAACCAAGAATGTATTCTACATTTTTAACAGATGGGGGGAAATGAAAAGAGTATTTCATGACACCTGGAAAATATATAATAAATTCAAATTTCAGTGTCCATATAAAGTTTTATTGGAACACAAAAAATGCAAAATCCCATTTAGAGATAACTAGAATACCTACCTAATGCATTTATACCTTTTTTTAAAAAAAAAAAGTGATCACATGAAAATCCCAAGATTTGTTTTCCAAATGAATATATTCTGGACATCATCCAACATCGTTTACAACAAATTTACCTTCTCCCATTTGATGTTTGCATAGTGTTCCTCTGGATCAATGAATTGTAAAACACTTTGACAATCAATGATTATTTCTATGTTTGTTTTTATAATCAATAATGCAATTAATGTTCATATATATGAACATTACAAACACAAATTCACTTCTGAAGAGCAAAGATTCACCTCTGGGGATATATTCTTTAATTTTAATCCAATATACTGTATGAAATAAAGCAATCATATTATGAGTCCTTGACTATAGGTAATTTTTAGTTATTTTATTCATTTCATTTTTCATACCTTTTAAACTTTATTTAAAAAAATGGTCACTGTAAATACATATAAATTGGAAGTTAATGAGAAAATAATCCAAAACCTTCCCTGATAGCCCCCAAACTAGATTGTATATGGCAAATAATCCTTTTCACACATTCTTTTTTGGCATGCACTCATTTTGAAAGATCATTTACATCAACTGGATTTTACCAAGAGGGTTACAACATATTTCTCCCCTGAATATCAGTCCTATTCCTGGATTTATTAGATTCCAAGTGAAGAAACCCTGTAGAGAGCGCCTGGGAAAGGCCCCTGAGATGACAATCTCTGAATCCAGTGGATCCTGGCAGAGCCATGCCCTGGAACCATACCTTGCCAGAGGCAGGTGTGCTGTCAGTCTGACCTTTAGTTCAGGCGCCAGGGGGTGGGTTTCATTATCTAAACCCAGCCAGGCACCAGGAACAAACATGATTATCCAGCCCATCCAGAAGTGACGATTATCGCTTCTCGGCCTTTTGGCTAAGATCAAGTGTAGTATCAGAAGTGACAATTACAAAGAAGCCACAGGAATGCACATACTTTCTTTATCTTAAACTTTGGTAAAACTTCCTGGTATCTTACTGTATAAAATAATGTGCTGTATCGGTTCTGGGTCCCTGTCTCTCCATCAGAGGACAGCTGTCCCATCTGGTCCCAGCTTTCCTACTGTCTTTGTGTCTGTCTCTCTCATTTTCTCAATCCCCCGTTGCCCATACTCAGGACTCCTGTCTGCTCTCTAGCCGTGCTGGTCTCAGAAAAGAGAGCAATATTTATAAAACCCCTTTCCACTCTCAAAACTTTAGTGTTTTATCCCCAGGATGGACTCTCCAAAAACTAGATGTACAACCTGACTGGAAGCATGAACACCTTTCTCATTCTTAACGATTCTTGCCAGAGTGGACTTTCTGGTGTTGTGTGAGACGTGAGCGGTGACTGAAGTCCTTCCCACATATGTCACACTTGTACGGTTTCTCTCCAGTGTGGAATCTCAGATGGGCCTGAAGACGTGAACTCTGACTGAAGCCCTTCCCACACTCCTCACATTTAAATAGTTTCTCCCGAAGGTGAACACTCAGATGGACTCTAAGATTTGAGGGGAGACTAAAGGATTTTCCACACTCCTCACACTTATGGGGCTTCTCTCCAGTGTGCACCCTCTGGTGATGGCGAAGATTCAAGCTCCTACCAAAGCCTTTCCCACACTCCTCACATGTGTAAGGTTTCTCCCCCGTGTGGCCTCTCTGATGGTACAGAAACTGTGAGCTGTACCTAAAGCCCTTGCCACAGACATCACATGTGTATGGCTTCTCCCCAGTGTGGACTCTCTGATGGGACTGAAGGCCAGAGGACTGACTGAAGCCCTTCCCACACACACCACATGCGTACGGTTTCTCTCCAGTGTGGACTCTCTGATGGACCCGAAAATCGATGGCCTGACTGAAGCTCTTCTCACACTCGTCACATTTATAGGGCTTCTCTCCTGAGTGGACTCGCTGATGAGCGTGAAGATTTGATCTCCAACTAAAGCCCCTCCCACACTCCTCACACTTGTATGGCTTCTCTCCCGTGTGAATTACTTGGTGCAGTTTAAGGTTGGAACTGTAACTGAAGCCCTTTCCACACACATCACATCTGTAGGGCTTCTCCCCAGTGTGGACTCTCTGATGGGTTTGCAGCTTTGAAGACTGACTGAAGCCCTTCCCACAAGTCTCACATTTGAATCGTTTCTCCCCAGTGTGGACGTTCTGATGGACTTGAAGGTTGGAAGCCTGGCTGAAGCCCTTCCCACACTCCTTACATCTGTAGGGTTTCTCTCCTGTGTGAACCCGAAAATGGATGTGAAGATCCGTATTGCGAGTAAAGCCTTTCCCACACACCTCACATTTGTACGGTTTCTCTCCAGTGTGGAGTCTCCGGTGGCATATTAATGGTGAATTGTGGCTGAAGCCCTTACCACAGACGTCACACTTATAAGGTTTCTCCCCAGTGTGGACCCTCTGATGGATGTGATAGTGGGCGGCCTGAGTGAAGCCCTTCCCGCACTCCTCACAGATATAGGGTTTCTCACCCCTGTGGACCCTCTGATGAACACGAAGATTAACACTCCAACCGAAGCCCTTGCCGCACTCTTCACATTTGTATGGCTTTTCTTCAGTGTGGACTCTCTGATGGCACTGAAAGTTTGAACTCTGGCTAAAGCATTTACCACACTCCTCACATTTATAGGGTTTCTCTCCAGTGTGAGTTCTACAATGAATGTTAAGGTGTGAGCTATGCTTAAAAGCCTTGCCACATGCATCGCATTTGTATGGCTTCTCACCTGTGTGCATTCGTTGGTGAGCCTGCAGTCGTGAATGCCAACGGAAGCCCTTCCCACACTTTTCGCATTTGTAAGGTTTCTCTCCCATGTGAACTCTCTGATGGACTTGAAGATGTGCACTCTGACTGAAGCCCACCCCACACTCCTCACATTTATAGGGTTTCTCTGATGTGTGGGTTATCAGAGAAGTTAGACAATGTGAGCTTTGCTTAACATGTCTTCCGCACTCCTCAAATTTGTGTGGATTTTCTCCTGTAAGAACTCTCTGATGATGAGGAAGATATGACCTCTGACTAAAATTCTTACATGATGTATCATATTTGTACGATTTCCCTCTACTGAGGACTCTCTGATGGGCTTGAAGACTTGAAACCCGGTGGAAGGCATTTTCACATTTTTCACATTTACAGGGCTTCTCTCCGTTCTGTAATGAATGGTGAGACCTGTGCTGCTGCTGAATCCCTTGCCACAGCTGTCACATCTATAGGACTTTTCTCCTGCATGATCAGAATGAGAATGAAAGGAACTCTTATTGAGGCAATCATCGGAGTCATGACATTTCGAGAGTTTCTCTCCGGGGTGAGTCCTCTGAGGAGCCAGCAGGTGTGAGTTCTGAGCCAAGCATTTCCCTCCTGGGTGTGCAGTCTGGTGACTTGAAAGCAGTGAGTTGTAGCTGAAGCCCTTCCCACACTCACTACAGAGATGCAGTTCCTCTCTGCAGGGTAAATGCTGACAGACGCCATCGCTCATGCTGTTCCCACAGTCATTAGATCTGTAGGGTTTCTGTTCTGTGTGAATTTTAATATGATCACTAAGTAGTGATTTCTTCACGGCTTCGCAGGCATGCAGGTGATCTTTCACGTGACTTTGCTTACCTCCATTCTGAGTCTGTGACTCACTCAGGTGAATATTCCCACAAGCATCCTCGACATGGACACGGTCTTGATTTTCAACACAACAGGAGCCATCTCCTTTACATTTCACCACACCGCTCCCACTCCCAGGAGTCTGATCAGAACGGCCTTGTAGTAACCGGGAGCTCGCCCTCTGAGGACACCTGGCTGAATCACTTGCAATCTGTCTCCAGATTTGCCAGAATAGCTTTTCATGTGAAAGGTACTTTAATGCAACTTTCTGAAGAATCTCCACCTCATTCTGCTTCTTGCTGCCTGGAAGAAAAAGCGGTATTCCAAGATGACGACAAGTGAAAGCTTCGCTCAGAAATGTCAGGATTTCACACTTAGACCACGGGGCAAGGCCTTCACAAACCTAGGGAGGGTCATCTCTGTACAACACCATTTGTCCTTTTCTTGCTTTCCCGTGCAGTTGAAGCAAAGAATGGAGTCACCAGACTCTTACCCACTAAGTGTAAAGGTGACCCATTCAGAACCATAAGTCTAACATGTAACACCTGAGCTGAAGTCTGGACTCAGATGGCTGCAGAGCAACAAAGACAATCCCCATTCCAACCGACAGTGACATCAATTAGAAGTTGCTCACCTTGTCCACAGTATTCCTATGACCAGTGGGATTCTACTCGTTAGGCTACAAAAGCTCAGACTGTAGGCGTACAATAGGATTTTAGGTCCTGATAAAAACTATCTTCTAAGAGTAAATTTGGGAAATGGTCGGACTAATAACATTCATTGTTCTAAATCTGGAAGTAAACCAGGTCTCAGTAAGAAGTGGGAAAGGGAAAACTAATCTGGCACAACTCAGGAAGAACCCGGGAAAAGGAAAGAAACGGCCCAGTGCAGACTCTCAGAGGCAATCCTGACGAGGAAGAGAGGGAGGTCTCCGCGCCTTGGAAAGCTTTCTCGCGGGAGCTAGTGCCGTGCTGTTTCTCATCCCCTCAGGTCTCTACTCAAACGTCACTCAATTGGGTGAGGCCTTCCTTATCACTCAATATAAAATAATTCCTCCTCACCCCCATACACCTTTGATTCCTTCCATTTGCCTTTCCTGCTTTATTTTGCCCCACAGCACTTGCCCGATTGACTACATACTTCCTAATTTTTTCTTGTCATTTGAGACCCACTGGAATGCAATGGTCACAGGGAAAACATGCACTGTTTTCGTTACTGCTTTATCACAGCTGCAACAGAATTTTTCAAATTGCTGAGAGGTATCAGTGAACTGTGAACCCGATTCCATAATTGTGACAAATATTAAAAAAAAGAATAAAAATATGAGAAGTGTATCCCAAGCTAAGGGTACCACAACTGTGTGAAAAGCTTGTTTCAGCTACAGGCACGTATGTAAATATGCACATACATTATACTGATGCTGGGTCAAGATGTAAAATATTTCTTATTGAAGGTCATGACTAAAAATGGTTGGAAGCCAGTGGCTTAAAATGTTTACGGTGAGGGAGAAGGGTACCAAATCCTTAAAAATTTATTGGAGTTAGATTCTAATAATACAGGCTAAACAAGTCTCAACAGGTATATTCACGGTTCTGGGTGTGGTGGGCTAACTGAATGGCTCTCAAAGACGTCCACACCCTAACCCATAGGACCTGGGAAAATGTTAACATTCCCGACAAAGGGGACTTCAGATGTGACTAAGTTAAGGCTCTTGAGAGGGGGTTATCCTGGGTTATCTGGATGGGTCCAAAGTAATCACAAGCGTCCTTATAAGAGGGAGCAGGAGGGGACCCTACGAGACCTCACCCTCTGCTTCTATCCCTCTTGCTGGTGTGGAGACTATTGTCACAGTCCAGGCAAGAGATGACAGCACTCCTACACGAGTGGTAATCACAGATGCAGTGAGCAGATTAGCCGGTACCTGAAAGAACAGCCATGTGGTTTTCCCTGGAATTCCCATTTCTTTGAGTTTCTCTTTCCATCATCCAGAGGTTTTCTTCTGCCTCCAACTGGGTTGCCTTACCTGGTTTGAAGGAAAGATATCCTATGAAAAGGCAGATATATGTATACATGTAAGATGCGCAGAGAGCTAAAATATATTTTTGTTCAAATTCCATAATCCTCAGAACCTGTAAAGTGATATTTTTAAGAGCTTTTTGATCATGAACTATAATAATAAAGAAATTTAGGTCGTGACCTAGTTCACATCTATCCTATATAATAAAGGGCTAATACGTATATGCAAATCGACCGAACGGCAGAACCACCAGTCGCAATGATGCGCACTGACCACCAGGGGGCAGACGCTCAATGCAGGAGCTGCCCCCTGATGGTCAGTGTATTCCCACAGGGGGAGCACCGCTCAGCCATAAGTCTTGAGCTGGGCTCCTGGCTGGCGAGCACCTCCACCACAGTCAGACATCCCCCGAGGTCTCCTGAACTGAGAGAGGGCGCAGGCCAGGCTGAGGAAACCCCCGCCAAGTGCACGAATTTTGTGGACCAGGCCTCTAGTATATAGATAAAATTAGATTTAGCCATTGTCTATTTCCATTGAATTTCTCACACGCTCACACCACTCACTGCAAATGGACACAGTATAGGCTGCAATGTGAGCAGGCAGGTCTTGATACAGAACACTGACAGAGTGAAATAGAAAAAGGATAGGAACTATTTCATGGGGGGAAAGTAATGCCAATGCAGGAGTGGGCAAGAGTACGTTACAGTTGCTCATATGGAAAAGCTTTAAATCAAAAGAATGTCACTCACAACTGTAAAGTTCCTTCTGCCTGCCCCTGGACAATGTGCTCAGTTGATTCCATGACCTATCAATGGGTCACAACCATAATCTGAAAGATGAAGTATTTGAAGGACAAAGAATAGAAGCTAAGCTGCCTGTTTATACTTCATGTAAAATAGGGCTTCTCAGCCAAGGCACTGTTGATCGTTTGGACTGGCTAATTCTCTGCTGTGGGGGTTATTCTTTGCATTGAAAGCGGTTTAGCAGCATCGCTAGCACCCCTCCCCCAGTCATGACAATCGAAACTGTCCCCATACATTGCCAAATGTCCTTGGGGGGAGGGGGGGCAGGTGACAAGATTTTTCCCTGAGTAGGAAGACCAGAAAAACCTTTGCCTGTAATCCCAGGGGTTGGAAAAACTGTGTCTTCAAGGTCAGGGAACTATTTCAAAAGGTCCAACTCTCTGAACAAAGGACACAGAGACTCTCAAAGGGGCTGAGATTCAGTGTCAGAGGGCGCCCGTCCTCACCCACTGAGACCAGATTCCGGAAGTTCTCCAGCATCACGTCTTGGTACAGCTTCCTCTGGACAGGATCCAACAGCACCAGCTCCTCTTCAGTGAAAACCACAGCCACATCCTTGAAGGTCACTGCCTCCTACAACACCAAACACACTCCACCTGAATCTTGCAAAAAAGGCCCATGAAGGAACCATCGACAAGTTAAAGAACGTTATCAAAAAATCGTTAGAGATGGAGGACCCCAGGCAGTTTTCAGTCAACAGTTGTCCCTCTCTCACTACCTCTCCCTACCTCCCTACAAGCCTTGGGCTCTGTCACTGTTTTTAACGTTTGCAAAGTTCACAGGCCTTCAGCAATCCTCCAGGACAGGTCTCCAGCTTATAGCTCTTCCTCTGTGTTTTGAAGACACATGCCACAGCTGATGAAGGAACAGGCCAAGTTCAAATGCCAAGGTATTAATTACAAGAGGTTGGACAAATCCCTTAACCTCTAACAATCTCCACTTCTTCTCTACAACGGTGTCTCAATTGCAAGATGTTTGAAAGGATTAGATGAGTGAATATACGTAAAGTAGTTAAAATGGTGCCTGGCACATAACAAATACTAAGTAAGTTTGAACAACTGGTATCGTTATAGACTCTTCCATTCCATTTTAGGATTGCAGAGTATAGTATTCCTTAGAACTGACCACTTATCTTTGTTTTTTGATGTTTTTTTTTGCTGGTGGTGGTTGTTTTGATGATTTATCTTTAATACAGATATATAATTAATTACAGATGTTTTACTTATAATCAATGCTGCAAAGATCCTTTTACAGAAATCTTAGCCTAGAAGTAACGATTGCAAAGTCATAGGATAGAATATGAAGTTACAAATTTGAAAGCAGAATGGCAAATAGCAGATTTCCCTCTCTAAAGGTTTTCCCAAGTTACCTTTCTTTTTTTTTACTTTTTAAATATATTTTATTGATTTTAGACAGGAAGAGAAAGGGAGATAGAAATATCAATGATGAGAGAATCATTGATTGGCTGCCTCCTGCACGCCCCCTGCTGGAGATGGAGCCCGCAACCCAGGCATGTGCCCTTGGCCGGAATCGAACCTGGGACCCTTCAGTCCGCAGGCTGATGCTCTATCCATTGAGCCAAACCAAATAGGGCCCAAGTCACCTTTCATGTGAGAATACAAATGTCCCTGAATCTCTAGAGCAGTGGTTCTCAACCTGCGGGTCGCAACCCCTTTGGGAGTCAAACGACCCTTTCACAGGGGTCACCTAAGACCATCGGAAAACACATATATAATTACATATTGTTTTTGTGATTAATCACTATGCTTTAATTATGTTCAATTTGTAACAATGAAATCGGGGGTCACCACAACATGAGGAACTGTTTTAAAGGGTCGCGGCATTAGGAAGGTTGGGAACCACTGCTCTAGACTCTGGACAAATAGGACATAATTCCTTTAAAAAAAAATTTGACAACCTAAGTGAAGTAAAGTTTTTCTTAACATTTACACTCATTTAGTTATTAGTGATCATTATTTTCTACATAAATTTACTTTATTTTTTGTGTGGTTCATTTCTTTTATTCATATTCCCTTGAGTTTACCTTACTAACCTTAATAAGCATTGTCAATAGTAAGCCTTTATCTAATATGTATAAGTATATCCTGTCAATTCTAATTTTGCAAATGTATAAGTATGAGTGCATGTGAGAAAGTAAAAACAGCTAGTTTGTAAAAGAGGGTAGTAACAATGGAAATTATTTTTGTCTATTTCATATTTGTATTATCTTTTTCAGATTATTTTGTGAAATAATAAAGATAAAAACAAACAAACAAAACACACACACACACACAGAGTCTAGCGCACAACATGCACTCAAGATCGGTTGTTTTCCATGAAGCTTTCCAAGGAAGAGAAAAAAGATGTGCCTAATCTTTAAGAAATAAAATCACATCTTAGGAGACAGAAAGAAATGCCTTACTTACCTGAAACTTGGTCATTTTCTCCTGCTCCTTCTGGGGAACGTCAGGGTCCTGAGAAGGCATAACTGGGGAAGGACAAAGAAGCCATGAGCCTGGCTGGTGTGGCTTCCGTGGCTGAGCGTGGACCTATGAACGAAGGGGTTCCATTCCCCGTAAGAGCACATACCCAGTTGTGGGCCCGATCCCCAGTAGGGGGCGTGCAGGAGGCAGCTAATCAATGATTCTCATCATTGCTACTTCTCTCCCTCTCTCTTCCTCTCTGAAATCAATAAAGATACATTTAAAAAAAAAGAAGAAGAAGAAGCCATGAGCCACAGGTCTGGGCTCCCATAAGCCCATGTGGACCTTTGAAGAAATTACAAGAGCACTCCTACTTCCCGGCAGATGCAGCCACATCCGGCTTGATAAGCGGAGCATGGAAGAGACTGCAGCTACTAATGGGTTTGTCCGCCGGGGACCACTGGATAGTGAACAATCTGCACAACCAAATGCAGGATCCCTACCGTAAGGGTTTCTGATCCTGGGGATGGGAAGAAATGAGAGGCACTGTAACAACACAAGGGTTAAAAAAAAGTGGGCTCTGGAGTCAGGGGCCTAGGTTTATTTATTTATTCTATTTTCTATATTCTTATTCTTATTATTTATTATACTATCTAAGTCTATATATTGGCTTGTCTCATAGGAGAGAGAGCACCTGAGAAAGTTAGACTTTGTTGCTATAGTAAGCTCACATTGTGTTAGACCAGTGGTTCCCAACTTTTTGGCCATGCCCCACCTAAGCATCTCTAAAATCCTGAAGCCGCCCCTGTGACATATAATTCTTATTATTCAAAAAGTGAACCCTTTTTTTTAAAAAAAAAGAAAACAGTGAACTCCTATCACGTGGAGGAAGCCTAAAAGCCATTAACTTGGTCTAAACAAGCTTCCAAAGAACATGGCATCCATGAAAGAGAAAAATAAAAGAACGAAAGGACAGTTGAAGGACTGAGGAAGAAATCGCTAAGAAATTGCTAAAATAATAATAATAATAATAATAATATGAAGTTATGTGAAAAAATAGCAAATAAAGTTTCAAAATATATAATAGAGAACTGAATGCATAAATGCCACAATATACATTTATGTACTGTATATGAGACCCCTAGAACTATAAGAAATGCAAAAACTTCAGTTAGTAACTCATACTCAAATTGCCCCCCACTTAAAAAATCAAATTGCTCCCCTCTGAGAGCAACCTGCACCCCACGTTGGGAATCACTGTGTTATACATTTAGGGGCCTAGGTTTAAATCCTGGAAATGATACTTACCATCTGGGTAACAGCGGGGTATGCTAACAAAACCAAACCAAACCTCTCTGCACCTCACTTTGGTCATCTGCACTATAATACGCTAAGAATCGTATATTATACCCATTTCATACAGTTGTTCCCAGGACTAAATGAATAGATGGGAAGTTCTAAGAACCAGGAATCCTGTAGCTACAAAAAGAGCAGATAACACTTTGCATCATAAACTGTACAGATGTCCTCGACTTAGGTTGCAGTTATGTCCCGATAAACTCATTGTAAACTTGAAAATATCATAAGTCAAAAATGCAGTTAAGCCGTGGCCGGATAGCTCAGCTGGTTAGAGCATTGTCCTCATACACCCAGGTTTCCCGTTCGAAGTCCAGTGAGGGCACATTAGAGAAGCAGCCAATGAATGCACAAATAAGTAGTTGATCTTCGTCTCTCTCTCTCTCTCTAAAAATCAATACAAAAACATTTTTAAATGCAGGTTAATTGATCTCTCTTTTCCTCCCTCTTTAAAAATCAATTTAAAAATCTGTAAATGCAGGTAATACACTGAACGTACTGAACATCATAGCTCATCCTAGCCTAAATGTGCCCAGAGCACTTACATTAACCTACAGTTGAGCATTTATCTTGAGTTTTATCTCAAGAGTAAAATACACAATATCCAAAAAATGCTGGCAGCACAGCTGACTGGGAGCTGTATCTTGCTGCTGCTGCCCAGCACCGTGAGTGTGTGTTGTAGCACATATCGCTAGCCCAGGAAAAGATCAAAATTCAAAATATAGTTTCTACTGAATGCATGTTGCTTTTGTACTATTGTAAAGTAAAAAAAAACAAAAAACAAACAAAAAAAAAACCCAAGTAGAACCATCATAAGTTGGGGACTGCCTGGATTTGCAAATATCCTTCCCAACAAAAAAACAACTATAAAGACCTGAAATGTCATTTATTATTGCTCTCCTATGAAAGTCACCTTGAAAATCTGGAAACCCTAATTCTCACTTAAAATTTCTTCTTACCTAATAATATATTGCCCAGCTAATAACATTTTGTTGACGCTGGTATTAGTTTTCTAAACAGTGTCATTTCGGGTCAGTTTATTTCGTGCAGCCAGAAAAGGCTATTGGTAAATAAACCTTTTATCCTATGTGCATGGTGATGAAGAAAAACACACAGCGAAGAGAAAGAAAAGTCAAGAAACATGGAAGACAGATTGAGAGGCCCTAACGCAGCGTTCTCAACCTGTGGGTCACGACCCCTTTGGCGGTCGAAGGACCCTTTCACAGGGGTCGCCTCAGACCAGCCTGCATATCAGATATTTACATGACGATTCCTAACAGTAGCAACATGACAGTGATGAAGTAGCAACAAAAATAATTTTATGGTTGGGTCACAACATGAGGATCTCTATTTAAAGGGCCAGAAGGTTGAGAACCACTGAAATGGATTCTGTAGTTCACAGGCTGGGATTGCCTTTGGCATCTATTTAAACAGAACT
>NW_006284863.1:77095-77819 GCF_000327345.1 Myotis davidii
CAAGGGCATGTACCTTGGTTGCGGGCACATCCCCAGTGGAGGGCGTGTAGGAGGCAGCTGATCGATGTTTCTCTCTCATCGACGTTTCTAGCTCTCTATCCCTCTCCCTTCCTCTCTGTAAAAAATCAATAAAATATATTTAAAAAAAAATAAAGTCCTAAAAAGAAAACCTGAACGGAGGGCAAGAGAACAAAAGAAATGCAAAGCGTAGTCAATTTAAGATCTAAATATACATTTAAAATGTGTGTGTGGTAGTAACACACACACGCATATGAAGAAGCAAATTAAGCTTCTCGAGCTTGTTCCACAAATATCTGAACACGTTCCTGGTTGTAATTTACGGAGGGAAGGAAACCGTCCAACTGAAATGACAGACGGGACAGTCCCAGGGTGTGTGGCGGGCGGTGCTGCGAGGGGCCCCGAAGTCCCCCCTCCTCCCGCCAAATTCGGGGGTGAAGGGAAGGATGAGGGGGCTGTGCCCTCGTGTCTGCCTCCCGCACGAACCCAGGGGGCACCTGCGGGCACGAGCGGGGGAGAGGCGCTGCCTCCTAAACGGAGATGACAACTCAGCCCGGGAGGAGCGCGGCGTCGGGGGGCACAGAAGGGCCCGGCCCCCGCTCCCGGAGCCCCGACCTTCGCTCCCCCTTCGCTGGGGAGGGAATGCCGTCCCCGTCACCCGAGGCCACCACGGCCCTTCGCTACGGCGACGCTCTGCCTCCGGCTC
>NW_006284863.1:77927-79890 GCF_000327345.1 Myotis davidii
CGGGGCAAACGAGCCTCCGCCCTCAGCAGCTTCGCCTCCGCGGGCGGCGCCGACTCCCCGGTCCCGAGACACACAGCCGCCTGGGTAGCGACTAGTCCCACGCTCACCTCCCGGACGGAAAACACAGAGGGAGGCGATCTGGCCTTCCCGGCCGGAAGTGCCTTCGACTACAGGGCCGGAACTACACTTCCCAGAAGTCAGAGTTGGGGACTACATTTCCCAGAACCCCCAAAGCAGGAATAAGGCAGTACCGGCCACCCTCTTAAAGGCCATTAAAAAAAAAAAAACGACAGCAACTGTGAATAGAGCATGGCCTGGGGACTCAAGGGTCTCAGGTTCGATTCTGGACAAGGGCATGTACCTTGGTTGCGAACACATCCCCAGTGGGGAGTGTGCAGGAAGCAGCTGATCGATGTTTCTCTCTCATGGATGTTTCTAACTCTCTATTCCTCTCCCTTCCTCTCTGTAAAAAATCAATAAAATATATTTTTAAAAAAACAACAACAAAAAAAATGACCAAACTCTCGGAGTTCCCGGTCTGCAACTTCCAGAAATCCCTTTAATGGCTTCTGGCCATATTGCCGGCCTCAAGCAGTTCTTATGAAGGGTTAATATGGTGGATGGTGCGTGGGCAGGCTCAATAGCCATCTCAGAGAGTGGATAAAGAAAAACCAAATTTCTTTAAGGAAAGGGGATAGGAAATGGGATACCCAAAGGGAAGGGCTGCACAGCACAGAGCCAATGGGACGTTGGGTCCATGATGGCAGCACCTGGGGGCTGGAGTTTCATCTTTACACTAGAGGCCCGGTGCACAAAATTACACACAGCTAGGGTCCCTAGGCCTGGCCCACAATACAGGCCAATCAGGGCCTTCCCGCTGCTGGCAGGCGCTTTCCTTCATTCTGCGCCCACCCTGGTGGTCAGCGCACGTCATAGCAAGCAATTGAACTCCCAGTCTCCCGAGGGGATAGATGGCATATCCTCCTATCTAATAAAAGAGAAACATGGTAATTGGTGTACAACTGCTACCCTTCCCATTGGCTAATCAGGGAGATATGCAAATTAACTGCCAGACAAGATGGCGGCCGGCAGCCAGGCAGCTTAAAGCGAACATGAGGCTTGCTTGCTTCAGTGACAGAGGACTCCAATGTTCCCCACCTGCCGCTGCCAGCCTCTGAGCTTGCAGTTTAAGAAACATTGTAACAAATATAGAAGCTAAACCAAACCCCAGAAACCAGCTTTCAGCCAGCTGAGATCTCAGAGCTGGAGTTGATACAGAGTTTCAGTTATAGAACCTAAACAAACCTCCCGGGGGCCAGGCCTAAACAAGGCCTCCTTTCAGCAGCTGAGGCCTCAGAGCTGGAGTCAGAGCTAAAGCTGGCCCAGAATATAAAAAAGAAAAAAAGGAGCAGTTGGGAGCTTCAGTCCCAGCCTGAAAACAGCCCTCAGCCCCTCACCCAGACTGGCTAGGCACCCCAGTGGGGACCCCCACCCTGAAGGGTGTGTGACCAGATGCAAACAGCCATCATCCCCTCATCCAGGCTGGCCAGTCACCCCAGTGGGGATCCCCATCCTGAACCAGGACCCCCTTCAGGGCAAACCAGCCAGCCCCCAGCAGTGCACCAGGCCTCTATTCTATATAGTAAAAGGGTAATATGCCTCCCAGCACCAGGATAAGTGAAGCTGAGAGGCCTCCCGGGACCGGGATCAGCGTGACAGGGGGCAGCGCCCAAACCCCCTGATCACCATGCGGCTCTGTGTTTGACAGGGTGCGGACCCCAACCCCCTGATGTGACGGGGCCCTGCTCTGTGTGTGACGGGGTAGAGCCATAACCTCCCCATCGGCCCTGCCCTGAGTGTGAGAGAGGCGGCACCCCAACCCCCTGATTGGCCCTGCTCTGTGCGTGACAGGGGGTGGCGCCGCAACCTCCCCATCGACTCTGCCTTGAGTGTGACAGGGAGT
>NW_006284863.1:79945-89653 GCF_000327345.1 Myotis davidii
CCCAACTCCCCAATCGGCCCTGCTCTGAGCCCGACCAGGGGCTGCACCTAGGGATTGGGCCTGCCCTCTGCCACCCGGGAGCAGGCCTAAGCCAGCAGGTCGTTACCTCCCGAGGGGTCCCAGACTGCGAGAGGGCACAGGCCAGGCTGAGGGACCCCCCTTCCCCCCTGAGTGCACAAATTTTTCTGCACCGGGCCTCTGGTATATTATAAAAACCCTTATTTTGACAGATATATATTTCCTCATGGTCATACTTTATACCTGACTAGAGGCCCAGTGCAAGAAATTCATGCATGGGTAGGGTCCCTAGTGGCTGCTGGCTGCCAACTGGGGTCTCCCTTCGTTCCATGCCACCTCCTGGTGGTCAGCGCACATCATAGTGAGCAATTGAACTCCCAATCGAGCCCCCAAGGGGACACTTTGCATATTAGGCTTTTATATATATAGACTAGAGGCCCAGTGCATGAAATTCATGCACAGGGGAGGGGGGGAGCCTCAGCCTGGCCTGCACCCTCTCCAATCTGGGACATCCCTCTCGCAATCTGGGACCGCTGACTCCTAACCGCTCCCCTGCCTGCCTGCCTGATCGCTCCTAACCACTCTGCCTGCCTGATCATCCCTCACTGCTCTCCCCTGCCGGCCTAATTGCCCCTAACCGCTCTGCCTGCCTGCCTGATCGCCCCTAACTGCCTCTGCCTCAGCTCTTGCCACCGTGGCTTTGTCCAGAAGGATGTCTGGAAGATGTCCAGTCTATCTGGTCTAATTAGCATATTACCCTTTTATTAATATAGATGGCTTCACACTTCCTTCTGTGGCATGCAAAGATTTGAATCTGTATAGGTCTAGAAAAGTGGGGTGGGGTGGAGGCAAGTCTTGAGAACCTATAGTTCACTGCAAGGAAACTATCTCAGGAGAGATCATTACAGGTCCTTCAGGCAAGGGGAGACTAACTCAGAGATGGGAGGAAAGCCTCCTTTTAATGGCAAAGGAGGCTCAGCTAAATTTAGAGGTCAAAGGCCTCAGCTTTGTTGGAATCTGGCCATACATTCCATCTGTTTTTCTGGAGTCTCTTCCTTCCCATTGATGCCCTATGACGTAGGAGATTCTACAGGGTTGTGAGCGAGCCACTGACTGGATTTGCCTTTCGGTCCTTTAAAAAAAGCTGCTTAGCCCTGGCTGGTTTGGCTCAGTGGATAGAGCGTTGGCCTGTGGACTGAAGGGTCCCAGGTTCGATTCCAGTCAAGGGCACATGCCTGGGTTGCTGGCTCGATCCCCAATAGGGGGCATGCAGGAGGCAGCCGAACTATGATTCTCTCTCATCATTGATGTTCCTATCTCTCTCTCCCTCTCCTTTCCTCTCTGAAATCAATAATAAATATATTTTTTAAATGCTGCTTATATATTACAAGTCCCCCAAAGTATTAATATGTAGCCAATCTCAAAGCAAAGATAGGAAAATTCTCCAGAGGCAAAAAAGGGAAAAATTGAGCCCATGGTATCATGTGGGAGTTGAAACTGAATTACCTACAAAGGTCAAGAAAACTGGATACGTAACTAGAGGTTTAATCTTTGGTGTGACGGTAGTCAATATTGGAGCAGCCACGCACATTGGGAGTGAATAATGAATACCCAACATCACAAATAAAAGAGCAGCTCTTTCATTGCCTGTGAAATGGTTTTTTAAAATATATTTTATTGATTTTTTACAGAAAGGAAGGAAGAAGGGATAGCTAGAAACATCGATGAGAGAGGAACATCGATCAGCTGCCTCCTGCACACTCCCCACTGGGGATGTGCCCACAACCAAGGTACATGCCCTTGACCAGAATCGAACCTGGGACCCTTGAGTCCGCAGGCTGATGCTCTATCCACTGAGTCAAACCGGTTAGGGCAAAATGTTTGTCACTACTAACTCTAACACTTAAATCCCTGTTGTGATATCTTTGAAAAAAAAATCAATCGTCTGGTGCCTTATTGCAAGATTAACAAACTCAATTTTTCAGTCATTGTATACTATCACAAAGGATAACTGAGTTTATACAGTATAAAACCGATAGAACAGTAGACAGAGTCCAAGATAATAGGGCCCAAGTTGATGAGAGAGGCGGAGGGAGAGCACAGGAGCTCATCACAGCAGGGTGATGCCAAATACTACATATTGCAATGCTGGTTTCCTACCAACTCAACTTTGTCTCCCCGAGTTAATTTTAATAAGGCTACACTTAGGTTTCCTGTTCAGAATACAAAATTTTATGAAATTGTGGAGGTGATCTCAACACAATTTTCAAATATACATTTTTCCTATCTATTAACAAATATTGAGCACCCATGAAGTACTTGCAATAAAACTATGTAGATTTAGAAAAAAGGTTTGTGCAATAATAGAGCTTACACTTAGTTCATTTTGGCTTGTCCAGCTCACTTCTGTACAAGGCCTGGTAAAACTCTTACTCTTTCTAAGGCCTCTCTCCTGAGTAATCCTAATGCATAAAAACCCAGGGTCCATAACGACCGACCGAAGGCTTGACCTAACACTGGAAGTCAATCCTGCAGTCAATCCTGACTGCCGAAGGGGCTGCAGATCAGGCCTGGAGAGAGGCCCGGAGAGAAAGGCGGAGTCTGATCCACAGCCTCCGTGGCAGCTGTTATCAGCCATTGCCTCTCCCTTTCTCTCCGTCTGGGCTTCGCCAGCAGGTGTGCCTCTATTTCTCTGGGCTTCTGCGGGGCTGCTGATCAGCCCTGCCTCTCTGATCAGGCCCAGAGATGCTGATTGGCACAAAAACCGACCAATCAGAACCAAATCTGGGTGAACTGTGAGGAGCCAATAGCTGCCTAGGAGGTAGAGCTTTTGATGCTGACTGGCACAGAAACCGACCAATCAGAACCTAATATGGGTGAACTGCAAAGGCAGAACCTAAGGTGGGAGCTGAGGAGGGGTTTTACAGCTGTTTGGTGTAAGGTGCAAGAAAGCGGTTCATTTTTTAATGACAGGTTTGGCAGTATAGTGCATATGGCTGGCTATCGGTCCAGATATAGGGATTATGTATGTTTGTCTGCCAAGAGCATTTCCTCCTGCGGAAAAAGGCTTCCCTCCACCCCAATTTAAGCAATCCTATCCCATATAATCTATCTATACTAATAAAAGGGGAATATGCTAATTAGACTGGGTCAACTGGCCATCTTCCGGACGTCCGACTTCCTTCCAGACAAAGCCATGGTGGTCGGGGCCAAGGCAGAGGCAGTTAGGGATGATCAGGCTGGCAGGGGAGGGCAGTTGGGATCAGGCCTAAACCAGCAGTTGGACATCCCCCAAGGGGTCCCCGATTGGTGAGGGTGCAGGCTGGGCTGAGGGAACCCCCCCTCCATGCATGAATTTTGTGCACCTGGCCACTAAAGTATATATATAAAAGCCTAAGCAAGCAGAACGACCAGTTGCTATGATGTGCATTGACCATCAGGGGGCAGACACGCAATGCAGGAGCTGCCCCCTGGTGGTCAGTACAGTCCCACAGCCAACCTCCCATGGTGGCCAACCTCCCCTGGTCCCTCCCTGCCACCAGCTGGCAACCTCCCACAGTCCCACCCTCCGGCTGGCCCAAATACCAACCAGGCCTAGGGACCCCACTCATGATGAATTTGTGCATCAGGCCTCTAGTCTATATATACAAAAGCCTAAGCGACCAGTAGCTATGATGCACACTGACCACCAGGGGGCAGACGCTCTGACTGGTAGGTTAGCTTGCTGCTGGGGTCCAGCCAATCAGGACTGGGTGAGATAGGCCGGACACACTCTGGAGCCCTTCTGCGGTCCCTCCCTGGCCCAGATTATGCACCGATGGGGTCCTGGAATTCGAGAGGGTGCAGGCCAGGCTGAGGAACCCCACCAGGGCATGAATCTGTGCACCGGGCTTCTAGTATTTAATAAAGGTCAAAGTTTTAACTGAAGCCCTTACTATACACTTACAAGTATTTTCTTCTCTGCTGTGTAGCCTGCTGACTACTGGGATATGGTAAGCTATGGTTGAAACACTGCTTTAATGAAAAATAAAGTTTCTTTTGAACTTGGTGATTGGAAGAATTCACACAACACTTGAGTTTTTTTTTTTTTTAAATCACTTTATAAAACATTTTACCTGTGTGGATCCTCTCATGTTCTTATCAGCACTATCACTGTTAGAAGATTTATTACCAGCATGGATTCTGTGATGAATTGTAAGATTTGATCGCCAACTGAAGCTCTTACCACATATCTCACACTTGTAAGGTTTCTCCCCAGTGTGAGTTCTCTGATGAGACTGCAGCTGTGAAGACCGACTAAAGACTTTGCCACACGCATCACATTTGTATGGTTTCTCTCCAGTGTGGACACTCTGATGAAGCTGAAGACTGGAGGCCTGACTGAAGTACTTACCGCACTCCCCACATTTATATGGCTTCTCTCCTGTGTGGACCCTCTGATGCATGTCAAGATTCAAGCTCCACTTAAAACCCTTCCCACACTCCTCACATTTGTATGGCTTTTCTCCAGTGTGGACTTTTTGATGGGCTTGAAGGTGTGAACTCCGCCCAAAGCTCTTCCCACACTCATCACATTTGAATGGCTTTTCCCCGCTGTGGACTCTCTGATGGGCCAGAAGATTTGAAGCCTGCCTGAAGACCTTCCCACACTCCTCACAATTATACGGCTTCTCTCCTGTGTGGATTCTATTATGGATCTTAAGGTCTGCTCTACGACTGAATCCTTTCCCGCATTCTGCACATTGGTTTGGTTTCTCCCCAGTATGGATCAGTTGGTGAACCTGAAGTCGTGAACTCTGATTGAAGCCCTGGCCGCACGCTTCACACTTATAAGGTTTCTCTATACTGTGAGCCTTCTGATGGATCTGAAGATATGAACTCTGACTGAAACCCTTCCCACATACGTCACATTTATAGGGTTTCTCTCCTGTGTGGACCACCAGATGAACCTGATAGTGGGAATTCCTCCGGAAGCTCTTCCCACACTCACTGCAGTTGTAGGGTTTCTCTCCAGTGTGGACTCTCTGATGGGCTTGAAGATTTGAACTCAGAGTAAAGCCTTTGCTACACACATTACATATGTATGATTTCTCCCCGGTGTGGACTCCCCGATGGGCCTGCAGACTTGAGGGCCGACTAAAGCCTTTACCACATTCCTCACATCTGTAGGGTTTTTCTCCTGTGTGAACCCTCTGATGAATGTATAGATTCGAGCTGCAGATGAAGCCCTTCCCACACTCGTCACATTTATATGGTTTCTCTCCTGTATGGACTCTCTGGTGGGACTGAAGATGTGAGTTCCTACTGAAGCTCTTCCCGCACACATCACATTTGAATGGCTTCTCCCCAGTGTGGACTCTCTGATGGTCCTGGAGATGAGAGGCCTGGCTGAAGGCCCTCCCACAGGCCTCACAATTATATGGTTTCTTTCCCATGTGTAATTTACAGTGAACAGTAAGTGCAGATCTACGACGGAAGCCTTTCCCACACTCCTCACATTTAAATGGTTTCTCTACCATGAGGACTTTCTCATGATTTTGCAGATGTGAGCTCTGACTGAATTCCTTACCACAAGCGTTAACACACTTATACCTTTTTTCTCCCAGGTGAACTCTCTGATGAATATGAAGAGCTGATCTATAACAGAAGCCTTTTCCACACTCACTACATACATACGACTTCTCCTTTGAGTGTGCTTGCTGATGAAGATCAAAGGTGGAGAGATCACTGAAGATTTTCTTACACTCATTACACTGGTAAGGTTTTCGTCCCACGTGAGTCACATTATTTAAATCCAATGTTGATATTTTCATGCTGTCTCTTTCGTAATTATTGTACCTACAAGATTTTTCACTTCTGTGTACTCCACAATCATCAAGGCGATGTGATACCCAGCTGCTGGTGTTGACATCCCATTTATGCCGACAGGAGTTACTTTTCATGGAAAACTGTTGAGATCTATTCTGATAATTCTGTGACTCAGTCAGGGAAGTTTTCCTCCAAAAACTCTGGGTTCTCAAAGTTTGAAACTCTGGATTTCCAGTGTCAGTGGGACCATCCATTTGATGATTGAGTGAGTAGTTTTCATCTTCAGAAATCGGAGTAGTCAGTCCTGCCCCAACCTGACAGGGGGACTCACCTTGTTTGTGGAACTGAGAACTATTTATCCTGGAGTCCTGCCACCGGGTTAAGTCATGTATAATCTGCTGCCAGATCTGCCAGCAGGAAAGCTCTTCATGTAGTCCTCTGTCTTGAACAGTCCTCAACTCACTTTGATTGCTCTTGCCTATATAGACAAATAATTTAGAGATATGGACAAGTGAACGCTTTGTTTAAAGATTCAAGATTTCACATTTAGGACACACAGTATAAAATGAATGATCCTTGGGATGGTTCAGCTTTTTTTTTTTTTTTTAACTACATATAGCATTCTCTGGCTTATATCCTGACAGAAAACAGGGGGTGGGCCAACCTCTTCTCATGAGCGAAACCCAGACAAAATGATGGCCATTTGACATACTATTTTAATCATTTTTCATAAATTACATGTCTTTCCTACCATAACACAGTATCAGTAAAGAAAAGCATTTTGGATGCTTGCAGCTGTAATAGTGCCTGGCAGTTAGTAGGTGCTCAAAAAATGCATATAGAGATGAATCAGAGTTTGATTTCTGGGATTCTCTATAACTGTAAATCCCAGCTTAAGTTTGAACCGAGTCATAGAAGCAAAAGTGCCTTTACAAGGAAAGTATCTGAACTAGAAAAAGGGTTGGGAAGTATAGTTTGCTGAGAAGATGAAAGGCTGCAGTAGAGGCAGTGGCACACCAAGAGGTTTAACGCTGAGGATAAAATCAACGGTGCTAAGAATCACTTGGAATAAAGAAAAGCTGGATGATCTGGGTTCTTCTGAGATTTTTGTCCTGTCTAACATGTTATTTTCCCACATAGAAATAAAAATTTAGAGGGTAGGAAAGAATGTTATCTCCTTGAAAATAGCATATGGAGATACACTGGCCTTTAACAAGAATGATTTCCAAAGTGAGGATGTACGTTATTAGTGAGCTGTGAAATAAACTCAGTAGCTTGTGATAAATATTTGGAAGACACCGACTAGAAATTATCAGAGAATCATCAGAAGCAGTAAAGGTTTCATTACATGAAATGCTTTCTAAAGCCATATATATAAATCTAAACAATTAAAGTGGTTGTTGAGGTAATGATGTAAGATCCATTTCTTATTATGGATGAAGACTTTGCAAGAAGCAAATGAGATGCAGCCGGGCAACTCTTACAAGGCGGAGGCTAACTCACAAGCTATTTTCTGGGAGCAGGCAACCAGTACGAAGCTGTTCCAATAAACCAGGAAAAAGATCTGACAATTTCAACTGGGCATGGGCACAGGGGTGGTGAGGAATGAAACGGATAATACAGGTAACTACCAGAACTCATAATTGCTTGGTTCTTACCTGAATTTCTCTCCATCTGCGGTGATGCCTTCATCATCCAAAGCCTCTCTTCTCTTTCCAGATCTAATATATCTTGTCTGAAGGGTTGATGTCCTGAGAACATGCAAACTCACAAGTTTCACTTGAATACAATGGAGCTAAAATTTGAGTTCTAACTGCATATTCAAGATATTAAAAGCAGAGTTTCTCAAAAAAAATTTTAGTGTGGCCTACTGAAGAAACAGCATTTACTCTATGATCCAGACACATACTATACCAGTATACATAGATATGTACCACTAAAACAGAAGGCAAATGGCACAGTTCTGTTGTCTATTTTCATTAAATCTCCTCTCAATGGCTCTCAGACCACACATGCAACTGGCCAATTTTAGCTGCAATGTTCTAGTCTTCTTAAAAATATATATTTTTATTGATTTCAGAGAGGAAGGGAGAGGGAGAGAGAGATAGAAACATCAGTGATGAGAGAGAATCATTGATTGATTGCTCCTGCTGCAGGCCCCCCAGTGGGGATCGAGCCCGCAACCCAGGTATGTGCCCTGACTGGGAATCAAACCATGACCTCCTAGTTCACAGGCTGACACTCAACCACTGAGCCACAGTGGTAGGGCTGTTCTATTCTTCTTAAGGAGCTCTGAGATATATATATATTTTAAATCCTTACCCAAGGACATAGTCTTTGATTTTTTTAGAGAGAGAGAAAGGTGAAAGAGAGAGAGAGAGATCAGAGAAAAACACTGATGGGCTGCTCTCATACATGCCCAACAGGGGACTGAAGCTGAAACCTAGGTGTGTACCCTGACTGGGAACCTTCGACCTTTTGGTGCTCAGAAAGACACTCCAACCAACTAAACCACACTGGCCAGGACTACCCTCTTTTATTTCATTAAAAACTGCAGAGCGGACTACATAAATTGGCTTTATAATTCACTAATGGACTAGGAGTGAAATTTTAAAAAGAATATAGAAGGGGTATAGCAGCAGACTGACCATTTATAGTTCTACAAAACACAAGTGAAAAAAACCCCTGAAACATCTATTTAGAAAGACCAGAAACACCCTCTTGGGTCCCACAGGAATTGGCAAAAGTCCAGTAAACCAAAATGAGGGAGCCCATTCCAAGAGCCCCAAAGCCTTACCCCCAAGGTCACAAAGATACTCTAGAGGGCGCCTGTCCTCACCCACTGAGACCAGGTTCCGGAAGTTCTCCACCATCACATCTCGGTACAGCTTCCTCTGGGCAGCGTCCAGCAGCCCCAGCTCCTCCTCGGTGAAGGCCACAGCCACGTCCTTGAATGTCACCGGCTCCTACAACAAACATGTACACCTCAATCTTATACCCAGTGTCCACTGGAAAAGGGGCAGCCAGCCCTAGCTTGTTTGGCTCAGTGGATAGAGTGTCGGCCTGTGGACTGAAGGGTCCGGGTTTGATTCCGGTCAAGGGCACATGCCTGGGTTGCGGGCTCATCCCCAGTAGGGATGCACAGGAGGCAGTTAATCAGTGATTCTCTCTCATTATTGATGTTTCTCTCTCTCTCCCTTCCTCTCTGAAATCAATAAAACATATTTTTTAAAAAGGCGGGGGTGGGGGGCAGCACTGACAAGGTGAGGAGGATGGGTAGGAAGTTGTTCTGCGCAACTTGGAAATCTCCCGGCCCTTCTCCTTCTGTCCTGCCAACGCCACACACGGATTTTCTGCAGCCTCGACAAGAATGCTGCGATGAAAAAAAAGCTTTGTATGTTTACCCAGTGCTCTCACACTGAGCAGTGTTATGAATAAACTCCCCAGAATTCTAAATACTGTATCCTGACTAAAAAGGTTCTACATTTTAGTTAATATTCTTTTTTAAAAATATATTTTATTGATTTTTTTACAGAGAGGAAGGAAGAAAGATAGAGAGTTAGAAACATCGATGAAAGAGAGAAACATTGATCAGCTGCCTTCTGCACACCTCCTACTGGGGATGTGCCCGCAACCAAGGTACATGCCCTTGACCGGAACTGAATCTGGGACCTTTCAGTCCACAGGCCGATGCTCTATCCACTGAGCCAAACTGGTTAGGGCTAGTTAATATTTTCACTTGTGCCCGGCCGGCATGGCTCAGTGGTTGAGCATCAACCTATGAACCAGGTGGTCACAGTTCGACTCTCGGTCAGGGCACATGCCTGGGTTGTGGGCTCGATCCCCAGTGTGGGGCGTGCAGGAGGCAGCCAATCAATGGTT
>NW_006284863.1:90825-93184 GCF_000327345.1 Myotis davidii
TGAAAAGGGTGTTTTAACACAAACTATTTGACAGCTTGTTAAGAGGAGGAGTTTGGGTTTAACTAACTTTCCTATCATAGATTTCATGTCCTCTATGTTGCATCTATGTTTTTGATCAAATACTGGCTAGATTATTCCACCAAATGATCATGCCCATAGATCTGCCTGTAGACTTCATTTGTTATTCATTGGTGGTGGAAGCCTCTCCCGCCTCCTCAGCAGCACTAAGGATGTCCGACGGCAGCTTAGGTCTGCTCCCTGCTGGTAAGTGGACATCCCCCTAGGGCTGCCAGGCTGCCAGAGGGATGTCGGACTGCCAGCTTGGGCCCGATCCCCCAAGGAGTGGGCCTCAGCCAGAAGTTGGACATCCTCCAAGGGGTCCCAGACTGCAAGAGGGCATAGACCAGGCTCCCCCCCGCCCCTGAGTGCACAAATTTTTGTGCACCGGGCCTCTAGTATGTATATATATATATACATACTAGATATATATATCAAATTGATATATATCAATTTGATATATATATCAAATTGCCCTAGAAATGTTTACTGTTTTAAACCCACTGAGATGGGAACCAGGTGTGTAGCATTATATGGACAAATATCAAATATTCTTTCCTCCTGTCTCTGTATTTCACTCGAGTACAATACTCTGAGACTTGCTTTTCTGTGTAAACTTGAGCAGGTTCCTTATTTTTCATAACCCATTTTCTTTTCATTAAAAATAAAGATGAAGCCAAAAATATCTTCATAAAATTGTTCTGAAGTGTCAATGCAGTGACAAGTCCTCTAAAACCACTGCACTGGTTTTTTTTTTTTGGTTGTTTTTTTTTTTAATATGTTTTCATTGATATCAGAGAAAAAGGGGGAGGGAGAGAGAGATAGAAACATCAATGACGAGAAAGAATCATCGACTGGCTGCCTCCTGCATGCTCTCTACTGGGGATCGAGACTGCAACCCGAGCATGTGGGTTAACTGGAAACTGAACCATGACTTCCTGGTTCAACCACTGAGCCACAACGGCCAGGCAAACCACTGGGCTTTTAATTTTTAAAAAAGATTTTTTTATTGATGTCAGAGAGGAAGGGAGAGGGAGAGAGACATAGAAACATCAATGATGACAGAATATCATTGATCGGCTGCCTCCTACACACCCCCCACTGGGGATCAAGCCTGCAACCCAGGCATATGCCCTTGATCGGAATCGAATCTGGGACCCTTTATTCCAGCAGTTGCCCACTGGTGGTCCGTGAGGTCCGAAAGGTTGGCAACTGCTGCGTAGTCCACAGGCCGATGCTCTATCCACTGAGCCAAACCAGGTAGGGCCCACTGGACTTTTAAAACGAAGGTCATGTATTACTTTGAATAAAAAAAAAAGACACAAAGAAAAAAAAGTAAACAGTAAATAAAATACACAGGGTATGATTCACATACAGGGGGACAGAATCTAGCTCTTGTAGTGAGAAAACTTCTAACAGCATTTTATCGGTGTGAAGCAGTAGTTGGATCCTGATGCATTGAGCCATATTTGAGTATTCTACCAAAAAAAAAATCCAAGGCAGCACATATAAAACATACTTTTCTATTTTGAATACCTAGTATGTAAAAGATTTTAAAAGGCAGTATTTTTTTTTTAGAATTGGTTTTTTGAGGAAAAAGGTTCAGTGCAGAAAAGCTACTGTAGTGTTCTTAAAACAGTAAAAATCCTAAACTAATGTCTATGAAGAGAGAATAGTTTTAAAAAATAGGTACATAAATTTGATGAGAACATGACATAACAAAAACGAATGTTATAGCCCTGGATGGTGTGGCTCAGTTGGATGAGCATCGTCGATGCACCAAGTGGTCACCAATTCGATTCCAGGTCAGGGAACAGGCCAGGGTTGAGGGCTTGATCCCCAGTCAGGGGCGTGCAGGAGGCAGGCGACTGATGTCTCTCTCTCACTGATGTTTCTCTCTCTCTCTCTCCCTTTCTCAAATCAATAAAAACATTTATTTTAAAAAGTTATGTAGTGCCCTGATCGGTTTGGCTCAGTGGATAGAGCGTCGGCCTGGGGACTAAAGGGTCCCAGGTTCGATTCCGGTCAAGGGCATGTACCTTGGTTGCGGGCACATCCCCAGTAGGGAGTGTGCAGGAGGCAGCTGATCCATGTTTATTTCTCATCGATGTTTCTAACTCTCCATCCTTCTCCCTTCCTCTCTGTAAAAAATCAATAAAATGTATTTTTAAAAAATGATGAAACAAAAAGTAAAGCCAAAAGCAATTAAACTTAAAAGGGACAAAACAAGCACCTGCCACACTCCACAGCTCCTCAAACGCCTGGACATTCCCTGAGAGAGAAAAACTTGTGCCTCGGGCAG
>NW_006284863.1:93337-96235 GCF_000327345.1 Myotis davidii
TAAAGAAGATTAATTAAAATCCATGACTCTGCAACAATACAAAAAATAGTTTGACAGTCCATACCTAATTTAAATTAAACAGACAGGAGTCTACGTTATAAATATATTGTTACAGATGTGAGGATACATGAAAAGTGGGTGAGAAGGGAAAGATCTTAGAACACTGTCATGGCGGAATACAAACTAATAGATGTAGGTGAAAGATAGAAAATCATCAATGGGTGCTAAAATTGGTGAAAGTCTGGTGAGGAATAAGATAGCTACATATTCTCAAAGTATTAATTGTAAAAAGAACAACAGTAACCTGGCAAACACCTTAACCAAGAAAACTAAGCTGAGACCACCAGCTGGGAAACACCAACAAAGGGACATTTGCTTCATACGATGCATTTGCTTGGCAGCATCCCTGCAGAGCCTGAATCTAACCAGGAACAAAAATGAGGGACATTCTAAAAATAATTTGCAAGACTGTACAAATATCAAGAGCAAAAAAAGAGAAAGAGGAATCATTCTAGATTCAGGGAGACTAATGTAACAGAAACCAAGTACAATGTATGTAACTGGGCTGGACCTTGAACTAGAAAAGAAAAATTGCTCTCAAACACTTTATTGGAAAACTGAAAAAAACGTAAATAGGGACTGTGGATTGGATAACAGTATGTTATCAACGTAAGTAATTCCATTTTGATCACTGTCTGGAGCTTGCTCTCAAATGGTTCAGAAAAATACAAAAACAAAGTTATAAGTACGATAGAGCTGTGAAGGAGAAAAAAAGAACTCTGACAAGCTAAAGCCACAACAGCCACAACTTGATGTTTTCAACTGATGAACAAAAATCAGACAGAACCACTCAGTGACAGTGGTGAACAAGAAAAAGACAGGACACTCCATAACATAGAAACAAGGACTTGCCACGCTGACAAAAATCGATCGCCAAAGAACGGTCCGTCCCAGCTAACCGGAGTGACTACTTTGGGAACAATTGACAACCCCAAGTTCATTTTGTTTCTCCCACTACTAGGCAAAAATTCTTACAATATTTAGCAATCAAATTGCTTTTGCTTCTAGCCAGGCCGGTGTGGCTCCATGGTTGAGCATGGACCCATGAACCAGGAGATCATGGTTTGATTCCTGGTCAGGGCACATGCCTGGGTTGTGGGCTTGATCCCAAGTAGGGGACGTGCAGGAGGCAGCTGATCAAAGATTCCCTTTCATCATTGATGTTTCAATCCCTCTCTCTTCCTCTTTCTGAAGGCAATAAAAAAAACATATTTTAAAAAACTGCTTCTGCTTCTTGACAGCATCCAGTCCAGAACAAACCCTCACTGCCTACCACTCTCCCCAATGCAGCCAACACATACCAAAACCCTAATTGCTTCTCGCCAACATCCCCTGGTTCCTCCGTGCTGTGTGAGCTTCCTGCTGCAGCAAGCTAAAATAAACGTGTGTGTTTTTTTAAATCCTCACCCGAGGATATTTTTCCATTCATTTAAGAGTGGAAGAGAGAGGGAAAGACAGAGAGAAACATCAATGTGAGAGGAACACATTGATTGGTTGCCTCCTGCATGCACCCTGACCAGGGGGGTCCTTGACTAGAATTGAACCCGGGATCCTTCGGTCCGCAGGCCAACGCTCTATCTACTGAGCCAAACCGACTAGGGCTAAACTTAACTTTTTGATTACAGGTGTGTTCCTGGAGGTATTTGGCTGATGGTCATCAACAGAGCAAATAAACAAGACATAAACAACTGATGAATCTGGGTAAAGAATATATGAGAATTCCTTCTACTATCTTTGCAGCTTTTCTGTAAGTATAAAGTTAAATAAAAATAAAAAGTTATAGAAATGAGGAAGTAGTCATAGTAATAACAACAGTAGTTCTGGTGATGATGACCACAGCCAAAGTATCTAATATTAACTAACAGTAAGTACTAGTTGATCTTCCTACTTCAGACAGAAGTCCTCTAGTTAAAAAGATGGCAATTAGTGGATTAATTAATTAATCCACTCCCCTAGGCCTGGGAGAAATATATCTTCAAGACCTCTAACTCTGTCCATTCTGTCTCTATACTTGCAGCTACCTTCTGCTCATGTCAGGATTTTGCAAGAAGACCTGACAGCTGACAGTAATTAGTGGGGGGAAAGATCTTGGACTAAGTAGGACTCTGGTGTATCCTATTCAGTTTCAGCTGTGACAGTCGCCAGGGTCAAATTTTTAGGCCTTCTGACAGCTGACAGTAATTAGTGGGGGGAAAGAATCTTGGACTAACTAGGGCTCTGGTGGACTAACTAGGGCTCACAGTTTCATCTGTGACAGTCGCCAGGGTCAAATTTTTAGGCCTTACTTTCCAGACAAGAATGTTTCCCAACTTTCCCAAATTTTCCTGTGCACAGGAATCAACTCAGGATTCCTGGGTCCCATCTGCAGAAATTCTAAATCAGAAGGTAGTGGGTAGGGCTCAAGGGTGGGCACTTCTACCCGTTTGATGCAATGCCGCTGGCTTGTGGACCACAGTTTGAGAAGCACTGCAGTGTGCCAGCAGCCCCAAAGGAAACAGCCTCCGTAAGCGGAAATTAACACAACGAACAACCGGAGTTGCCAAAACGTTAACAATGGTTATCTTTTGGGGTTTTTTTTGAGTTTGACACATTTATTGGTATTTTAGTAAAGACATTCATCTCAGTCACTTCTCTCTCCCATCCTGACCATAGGTTAATATTTCATTTGAGTTAAGAAAAGAATATGTGCCCTGGTCAGTTTGGCTCAGTGGATAGAGCGTTGGCCTATGGACTGAAAGGTCCCAGGTTCGATTCCGGTCAAGGGCATGCACCTTGGTTGCAGGCACATACCCAGTAGGGGGTGAGCAAGAGGCAGTTGAGCGATGTTTCTCTATCACT
>NW_006284863.1:96390-97302 GCF_000327345.1 Myotis davidii
GAATATGCAGGAGAGAGATGTTATTTTAACATAAACAGTAAAGTGGACAAAAAAGAAAAGTTTGCCTACATTAAAGCAAGTTAAATTCATGTATCTTAATATCATTAAATCAAGTAGGTAAGAACTAATAGTTCTATATACATTTCCAATGTTTTACTTGGGACTTACTCTAATAAATGAAAGTGAACAAAGTGTTAGGAATATATACAGGCTGCTTCTCTGGAGTTACTACCTTTTAAAAGAGCTGAGTGATTAGAGTTCCATATACATTACCATTGTTTTATGTGGGGAACAATGGTTATCTTTACATCCTAAGGTTATGGGTAATTTAAAATTTTATTTATATATTTCTGTACTGTTTGAATTTTCCATAATGATTATGTTACTTTTATAATATGGGGGGGGGTTTACAGTTGTGAGTACACAAAAAGAGCTCATTCTTGTATTATTTATTATTGTATTACTAGTGGCTTGGTGCACAAAATTCATGCACTCAGGGGAGGGGCAGCCTGGCCTGTGCCCTGCATGGGACCCCCGGGCCTTGCTGCACGGAGGCCTCTGCTGGACCCCACCCCCATCTCTGATGTTACAAATCCCCACCCACCCACATCTGCTGCACACGCAGCCTCATGCTGATCGGTTGTTACACATGAGGGTGTCCCAACCATTTGCATATTACCCTTTTATTCGTATAGATTTTCTATACAAACAACTGTAAACCTACTTTTGCCTCACCCTGTATACACATTACTTGAAATAAAATAGTGGAACCATTGAGAAAACTATTTTAAAAACTCCTATATAGACTAGCCTAAACCTGGCTCTCAAGGTTCCCACAATCCAGTCCCTACCTACTTTCCCATTATGATTCTAGACAAGAAGAACAGACCAACGAGATGGATGAAGTCAGGA
>NW_006284863.1:97620-104066 GCF_000327345.1 Myotis davidii
TAGAGGCAACCCGCCCCTATAAACCAACAGAAGTCTGCCCTAGCCGGTTTGGCTCAATGGACAGAGCTCCCCCTGCGGACTGAAGGGCCCGGGTTCAATTTTTGTCAAGGGCACATGCCTGTGGTTATGCCAGGATCCCCAGTAGGGGGCATGCAGGAAGCAGCCCAATGATTCTCTCTCATCATTGATGTTTCTAGCTCTTTCCGTCTCCCTTTCTCTCTGAAATCAATAAAAATATATTTTTTAAAAAAATAAAAAGGCTAGAAGTCCAGGACAATTCAGATTCCTGAGCTCGTAGAATCTAACTGCGAGATAGACGCTTTTCAGAGAGTTATAGTAGTATTAGTACCCCATGTGCCAGGCGGTTTTAATTAAACTTTTTATTTGTACTATTCTCGTTTTTGTGTTTCAAACATCCTATTAGGACGGTTTTACTTTTATTTCCCTTTCACAGAACAGCAAGCGAAGGCACAGAGGTGTTAGGTAATCCACCCAATGGAGTGGTAGGTGAGGGAGCCGGGTGGGGGTGCAGAGCGCCCGGGAGTCCCTCAAACCCCGGGAAGCGCGACCGAGCCCGCCCCATCCCCGGGACGCGCCATAGCAAAGAAGCTCCGCCCTGGGGAACGCAAATCTCCACCTCAGCCTCAGACCTCCGTTTTCTAGCCGCTCCTCCTCTTTCTCCACAAATGAAAGGCCGGTGGTTGTTGGCCCCGGGCGCATGTAGGGGAAAGTTTGAATGGGTCCGTGTATAACCGACCTCAATAACCACCAGCTGGGAAACGATGGCGGTTACGTCGTCTAGGGGCGGAAGTGCTTGTGACTAACCCAAGCCCCTGAACTACATCTCCCAGAATTCCACAGCACGGTCCTCCAGGACTAGAGGTGCCTATGGCTACACGGAGCTTTTGGATCTATACTTCCCAGAATTCTGCGAGGGGTGGGGGGTGGGACACGTTTATAGCCTGGCCTTGCAGTAGGTGTACAGTAGTATGTCAGACTACCCGGAGCGCTGAACTACATATCCCAGAATGCTAAGCGGAAAACGGCAACAGTACCGTCCTCGTGGACAACAATTCCAGAGCAGAAAACAGTCAAAGCTGTTCCCGGAATGCCTGAGAAGGTCTCCGGCAATGTCTTGCGATTCTAGCCTGTCGGATTTAGAAGAATATAAGTTTTGTTAATTGAGATGCTGAGTAGCACTTTGGGCGGGTTCGAGGGACTAACAACACAAACGCATTGCCTACCACAGAGGCTTCCTGGTAAACCCCAAGAGCGTCAACCGTAGGAATAAGAACAAAAGGAAATTGTGCATCTTTTATCACGACTGCAACCAAGTGTCAAGTCACCTCAATCCCTGACATTGCATAAAGGTGAACGTATTTTGTTAGCATCTTCCAGCCCTGGCAGAAGCAAATGAAATCCTTTCTAGAGAAATGTACCATGATCCTAGGCTTCAAATTATTTATATAATTATACCATTTGTGATATTAATATTCGACCTAGGGAACTTTAAGAAAAAATAAAAAGAATTACTTGACGTGTGTAGCTACGGGCACTCATAATGATAAAATTGTCAAGTTATCAGAAACTGGCAGTTCAGGGAGCCAATTCATTCTAACGGCTCTCACTCTACTGGGTCAGTGTCAGGTGGTCATCTTACATCCATAACCACTGCTACCAACACCACCCCGCCCGGAGGGACACAAATGACAGCACATCTGACTAAAGCATTCTAAGAACCTATTAGTGAGGGTCAAGTGTTCCCTGCTCTAGTCATGGGACAAGCAGGGATCATCAAGGGAACAAAGGCTCCAGGTAGTGATCCTGCTGTTTGTTTCCATCTTTTACAGCATCACAAACGATGCTCCCTAAGAAATAGCCTCTTCAGAAGTATCTGGTGACTGAATGAATAAAAACCATCTGCCTGGCACGTGTAGGGTCTTGTGTAATATTTGTTCATACTTAAGGATGCCAAACTTTTACCTCATTACAGTGATGCTCAACCTTGAGAAGATAATTCAGTACCCAACCTTCCCCCAAGTATTACTGCAGGAAATCCAAGCAATAAATCCCCCAAACACACAGATGCACACAATTTTCTTAAAACAAAAAGACTCTTCTCAACCATGGCATAACAGTCTTTGGCAAGAGCCTGTAAGGGTTAGGGAGTGAATGGAGAGGCAGTAAGGGGTGCAGGGAGAGTCTGCCTGGGCTCTCGAGTCAAGTCTTCATGGGTTCAAGTTCTCACTCTGCCACTGCAGGCTGTGTGACCTTGTATGAGCTTCCTAACAAGCTCAGTCTGTGTCTTCATTTGTAAGGCGAGGCTAATATCACTAAGTTGTTCGAAGGATTAGGGACAGTATCACGTATTAAACACAGTGCTTTGCTCTTGGGATATTGGCAAATGGCAGCTATTATTTTCATAAGCAAACCATTTAGTCTTAGCCAGAAGCAAAAGCATGCATGTTGTAAGAAAAAGTCAAACTCATCATTGGAACTGTAGTTTTAGTTTATACAGAGAGGGAATGTTGAGCCTTAAATGCGTGTTAGAAGCTGAAAATTGATTTTAAAATACTCATCTCAAGAAGTTACCAAATGAATAGCAAAATCAAAAAAAGTAGAAGTTCATAGAACTTCATATTCTGCACCATATTACCTATATCTTACCATTGCCTTTGCCAATAACAATGAAATGAATATCATCATACATGTCTGCTATAGACATATGTGGGAAATTGGAACCCTTTGGAAGAGACCAATGTGAGAATTCTTTGGAATATATACCCAAGAATGAAATGATTTCATAGCATATGTGTCTACTTAAATTTAATATGTGTGACTGACCTTTAGAAAGGCTATAGCAGTTGACATTAATTTGCATATGAAGTTTTTTGTGTAATCACTTCCTCACCTCCATTTGGATTACTCACCCTAAGTCAGCGGTTCTCAACCTATGGATTGAGACCTCTTTGGGGGTCAAACGACCCTTTCACAGGGGTCACCTAAGACCATCGGAAAACACATCTATAATCACATATTGTTTTTGTGATTAATCACTATGCTTTAATTATGTTCAATTTGTAACAATGAAATTGGGGGTCACCACAACATGAGGAACCGTATTAAAGGGTCGCAGCTTTAGGAAGGTTGAGAACCACTGCTAAATTCTGCTAGTATATAGTACTACTGATTTTTTCCTTGGGAGAACCTTGACTGATCTAATACCGGTACATTTTAACACAAATAGGGGGTATCATATGTCATTTCTCCACTTTTGAAAACATTCACAGTATTGTGCAATGATCACCACTGTCTAATCCTAGAACACTTTCACCTGCCCCTACACATTAGCAATTACTCCTCATTCCCAACTCCACCCCCTACCCCCAGGCCCTGGAAAAAGCATTGTTTACTTTCCCTGTGGATTTGCCTATTCTGCACATTTCATACAAATGCAATCATACCACACATCATCACGTGTTTGGCTTCTTTCACTTGACATAATGTCTTCAGGGTTCATCCATGTTGTAGCATGAGCCAGTACTTCATTCTTTAATATTGCTGAAAAATATTGCATTGTACGGATATGTAACATTTTGTTTATCCATCCATCAGTTGATGAACATAGGATTGTTTCCAGTTTTTTAATACTGCTGCCATGAACACTTTTGCACCAGTTTTTGTGCGGGTTGTGCTTTTGGTTTTCTTGGGAATATACTTAGCAGTGTAATCACTATGATGCAAGCCCACTCTTTTTTGGAATGTGGGTTTGGTGATGTAAATCTCACTGAGATGTTCATGTCCTTGTCTTAGCAGTCTCCATGCAGAAATGCAAACTCTGAGACTAGGGCTACAAAACAAATGAACAAGAATAGTTGTGGTGCCCTTTGCAAAATGATGGGGGTTGTATTAGCAATGGGAGATGGATACTACCTAAGGTCCAGGCAAATGGGGACCCTGCTCTGAGCCCTCTGCCTCAAGAGTCCCCACAATTTGTCGTTCCTGCCTCAAAGATTTTGAAATTTTCCTCTGATCCACTAGCAGTGTTATCCAGATGGGCTGCCTCATCCATTTATCTACAGTTTGTCTTGTGACTTCTACCCAACCAAGGTACATGCCCTTGACCGGAATCAAACCTGGGACCCTTGAGTCCGCAGGCTAACGCTCTATCCACTGAACCAAACTGGTTAGGGCAGGAGCGCCAATGTTTTAAAATCCAGTCCCAAGGCCCAAGAAGGTATTGCCCCATGGAAGAAGAGAGGCAGAAAATGAAAAGGGGCAAATTCTCTTCCCTCTTTTTGTTCCATTCAGGTCAACAGATTGGATGATGCCCACCCACACTGGGGAAAGCAATCTACTTTACTGAGTCAGTTGATGCAAATGCCAGTCTCATTCAGGAACACTCACAGACACACACGCAAACTTGGAAACACACACATACAAACACACAAAGATCAATGTTTGATTATGCTATAAAGGCTACAATCTATGATTTCTCAAAGCCCATATTATGTATTTCTCCTGTCCTAACAGATATCTGCCATATTTAATGGCTTCAGGCTAATAAACCTGGGACCCTTGAGTCCGCAGGCTAACGCTCTATCCACTGAACCAAACTGGTTAGGGCAGGAGCGCCAATGTTTTAAAATCCAGTCCCAAGGCCCAAGAAGGTATTGCCCCATGGAAGAAGAGAGGCAGAAAATGAAAAGGGGCAAATTCTCTTCCCTCTTTTTGTTCCATTCAGGTCAACAGATTGGATGATGCCCACCCACACTGGGGAAAGCAATCTACTTTACTGAGTCAGTTGATGCAAATGCCAGTCTCATTCAGGAACACTCACAGACACACACGCGAACTTGGAAACACACACATACAAACACACAAAGATCAATGTTTGATTATGCTATAAAGGCTACAATCTATGATTTCTCAAAGCCCATATTATGTATTTCTCCTGTCCTAACAGATATCTGCCATATTTAATGGCTTCAGGCTAATATCAGAATATATCAAAATTCAAACTCCTACAAGCTGTATGCATATTTCCACTTTAAATAATCCAGTGACATCATCCATATGGTACTCATTTGTGTTTTAGTCTTATAATCATAACTTCCATTATGATTTCCAGATCAAAGGGATGTACAACCTATATTCTGATATATACTCCTTTCCCCAAATCATGCTTTACTGTTACCAATAGGAAAAAGCATATAAATGTGTCTTGCCTTGATAATACATCTGATAAAATAATCAAATTCCCAAAATAATCAAATTTTGGGTTTTTGTGGTATTTGTATCATGGGTGTTGGAGAACAATATGGCATAGCTCCTACCTACGAAGTTTTGATAGACATGCTACAATAATTAGAGGGTGAACATTTCAAAGTCAGGCTGGAAATGCGCAGAATTAGAAATCAGTAAGAAATTCAAGGTTAAAAAATCTGACATTGGCAACTACTTGTGACACATTCAAAGTGTCAAAGGTGAGCCCCTGCCTTAAAAATGATAAAAACTAATTGTGTAACATGCTTTTTTAAAAAATTAAATCTTTATTGTTCATATTATTACAGTTGTTCTTTGCCCCCCATAGCTCCCCTCCACCCGGTTCCCACCCTACCCTCAGCCCTTACCCTCCCCCCACTGTCCTTATACATAGGTATATGATTTTTGTCTAATCTCTTTCCGCACCCCTTAACCCGCCCCCCAACTCCCCGGGAATAGTCAGTCCACTCCCTTTCTATACCCCCGATTCTATTATATTCACCAGTTTATTCTGTTCATCAGATTATTTACTCACTTGGTTTTTAGATTCACTTGACAGATATGTATTTGTTGTTCATATTTTTACCTTTTTCTTTTTTTTCAAATATATTTTATTGATGTTTTACAGGGAGAGGAGAGGGAGAGAGATAGAAACATTGATGAGAGACATCATGGATCGGCTGCCTCCGGGAGGTCCCTCAAAAAACTTCTTCTTCTTCTTAAAGGATACCTTTAAGCATTTCATATACTACTGATTTGGTGGTGATGAATTCCTTTACTTTTTTCTTATCTGTGAAGTTATTATCTGACCTTCAATTCTGAATGATAGCTTTGCTGGGTAAAGTAATCTTGGTTATAGGTTCTTGCTATTCATCACTTTGAATATTTTTGCCCCCCGTTTTGGACTGCATTGTTCCTATTGAGAAATCAGCTGACAATCTTATGGGTACTCCCTTGTAGGTAACTGTTTTTCTCTTGCTGCTTTTAAAATTCTTTGTCTTTTGCTCTTGGCATTTTTATTATGATGTTTCTTGATGTGGACCTCTTTGGATTCTTTTTGTTTGGGGTTCCTGCGCTTCCTGGACTTGTAAGTCTATTTCTTTCACCAGGTAGGGGAAGTTTTCTGTCATTATTTCTTCAAATAGGTTTTCAATATCTTGCTCTCTTCTTCTAGCACCCAC
>NW_006284863.1:104454-112540 GCF_000327345.1 Myotis davidii
TATTGAGATTTGGTGCTCACTTAGTCTGCCCCTTGAGTGTGTCACTTATGGATGTGAAGAGTTGTAATCTGGTATGATCTCACACTGACCACTGTCTCCAAATAGGTGCAAAGTTAGCTTCTGCCTGAGGCTACCCAGCAGGAGCTAGAGAGAGATCTGCAGATTCCTCTTTTATATTTGTGGTTTGGAAGTGCCCAGCTGTGAAGCAATGCAAGCTGCTGTGGGTCCTTGGGCCTTCTTTTGGATGTTCTGGGTTTCTCTGACACAGCTGCATATGGTAATTTTAGATTGCAAAGGGCCAGGGCATTCATATGCAAAAGCCTCTACACACAGCTTGGGTGGGGTGGGGTGGGGTGTCAGGGAATCAACAGGGTGGAACAAACAGGCCCCGGGTCTCAGTGTCCTGTGGTAATTGCTGCAAGCACCTCTGAGAGAAAGCCGCCCTTGAGTTCTGCCTGATGCCAGACAGTCCAGTTTCTCACATATGAGCCTGGGTCTCCAGAGACTAGCCCGGAACTGGAGTTCAGAGCAGTCAGGAGCTTGTGTATCCCTCCCAATTGAAAAAGACAACTGTGTCTTCAGTTGCCAGCCCCTTCCGCGTGCGCCTCTGTACCTCTGCACTTTACTTCCCCACCTCCTCTGAGTCTCAGTGTGCTTTTCTCTTTCCTTGTAGTTGTAGAATTTCTACTCAGCCAGTCTTCCTGTGGTTCTGGATGATGTCCATTTTGTCTTCTAGTTGTATTTTTGATGTGGTTGTGCGAGGCAGCAATTTCAGGTGTTTACCTATGCCGCCATCTTGGCTTCTCTCTCCTTAAACTTCTTATAAAATTTAAAAAAAGACTTTTTCAGTCTGTACTGTGAGAAAAACCACAAAAGGTAGTCAATTACACTGTACACAATCCTTAGAAAACCAGACAGGGCCCCAAATAATAGGAACCCTACTTGAGAGGCTATGGGGAAGACAGAAGCCATTTGCAATAGGGTAGTACAATGTTAATATTGTGGATGGGAATACTGAGTGAGTGTTTTTGTATTTCAACAAATTTTCACGTCCTTGAATTAATTTTATTTGCCAGGTTTCTTCCTCTGGATACGATTTCATATATTGTACATTTTTTCCTTTTACGTACAATTACTGAGCACATCTACAAGTGAATATTAAGATTGTGCAGACATGACAGCAAAGGCCCTGCCCTCGTGGAGCTTACATTTTACTGGTCAGCAATTCTGGTATGCCCATCACTGCCAGAGGCGAAGGATAGTCACAAGCATAATAAATGAGAGAAGTTCATCAGAAGTCTGATGGACATCTTCAGCAGGGCTGAGGATCTGCATATTATTACCTGCTGCCAAACAGCTGAGGGCAATTCCCCTGATAATCCTTTGTTTACCAAACCTGACTTTGGATATGTATATCTGCTTTGCTAAAGGGCAAAATGTGTTAATAAAAAGCTGTAGGTCTGGAGATTCGGGGAGCTTCGTCAATAGAGCTAATTTTCCGCCCGGCTTTCCCCCATGCCTTCCAAATTTATATTTCATGTCTAGTCTCTATTCATTTATGTCGCAGTCCCTTCTCCAGATTCCTGAACCCTAGTTGCAGAAAGACTGGGGCACATCATTGAACTTTTATTAAAGGCCAGACCAAACTTTTCCTTCTAAGCACCATCTCCTAAGTAACATCTAATAAATGTCAAAATTCTGAATGTAGTGTTTACTGCACCACTTACAAAGGTTCTTTGCTGCATGATCTGCTGAAAACAGATGTTTTCTGCTCATGCTTAAACACTGACTAAACTAAAACAACTATTTTCTCTCCTGTGAGACCTGGTGATAAGAATTCAGGTTGTGTGTGAGTTTTTAAAACATCATTTTGTGGAACTTCTTTCCTCTGACAATTCTTTGATGTTCTTACTCTCATCATCTTTGTAAAAATGGATAAATCACATGAATTTTGTTATGTCTTACAATACTTGATTTCCAACTGAAGTTCTTACCACATATCTCACAGTTGTAAGGTTTCTCCCCTGTGTGAACTCGCCTGTGACATTTCAGCTGTGAAGACTGACTATAGAGTTTGCCACACACATCACATTTGTATGGTTTCTTTCCAGTGTGGACACTCTGGTGAACCTGAAGACCCGAGGCCCGACTGAAACACTTCCCACACTCCCCACATTTATATGGTTTCTCTGTTGTGTGGATAATCTGATGCGTGTCAAGATTCAAGCCCCACTTAAAACGCTTCCCACACTCCTCACATTTGTATGGCCTTTCTCCAGTGTGGACTCTTTGATGGGATTTAAGGTGCGAACTCCGAACAAAGCTCTTCCCACACGTGTCACATTTGTGTGGCTTTTCTCCAGTGTGGATCTTTTCATGGGCTCGAAGGTGTGAACTCCGCCCATAGCTCTTCCCACACTCATCACATTTGAATGGCTTTTCCCCACTGTGGACTCTCTGATGGACCAGAAGATGTGAAGCCTGAATGAAGACCTTCCCACACACCTTACAATTATAAGGCTTCTCAAGTTCGTGGATTCTACCATGGATTTTAAGATCTGCTCTACGACTGAATCCTTTCCCACATTCTTCACATTTGTGTGGTCTCTCCCCAGTATGGAACAGCTGGTGATCCTGAAGTCGTGAACTCCGATTGAAGCCCTGGCCACACTTTTCACACTTAAAAGGTTTCTCTAGACAGCGGGCCTTCCGATGGGATGTAAGATGTGACCTCTGACGGAAGCCCTTCCCACATATGTCACATTTATAGGGTTTCTCTCCTGTGTGGACCACCAGATGAACTTGATAATGGATTTTCATCCTGAAGCTCTTCCCACACTCCTCACATTTGTATGGCTTCTCTCCTGTGTGGACCCTCTGATGGATATGAAGATTTGAACTACAAGTGAAACATTTCCCACACTCTTCACATTTGTACGGTTTCTCTCCTGTGTGGACCATACAATGGCTATTAAGTGCTGACCTACAACGGAAGTTCTTCGCACATATACCACATTTGAATGGTTTCTCCCCAGTGTGGATTCTCTGATGTACCCGAAGATGTGAAGCATGAATGAAGCCCTTTCCACAGGTTTCACAATTAAAAGGTTTCTCCCCTGTGTGCAATTTGCAATGAACATTAAGTGCTGATCTTCGACTGAAGCCTTTCCCACACTGCTCACATTTGAATGGTTTCTCTACAATGTGGACTTTCTGATGAGTTTTCAGATGTGAACTCTTACTGAATTCCTTACCACACTCATAACACTTATAGCGTTTCTTTCCCAAGTGAATTCTCTGGTGAATATGGAGTGCTGAACTATAACAGAAGTTTTTTCCACATTCACTACATGTATGAGACTTCTTTCCTGAATGTATTTGCTGATGAAGATCAAAGTTGGAGGCATCACTGAAAGACTTCTTACATTCATTATCCTGGTAAAGTTTCTGGCCTGTGTAAGTTATAAATAGTCCTGCTCCAAATTGGCCAGGCGAATCACCTTGTTTGGGAACCTGGGAACTCTTTATCATGAAGTCTTGATGCCTGATTAAGTCACTTGCAATCTGTTGCCAGATGTGCCAGCAGGAAAGCTCTTTATGAGGTTCTGCTTCTGGAACGGTCTCTGTCTCACTTGGGATCTTCCCTCCTATAAAGACAGATAATGAAGAGAAATGAACAACTGAAGGCTTTGTTCAGTTGGGGTGCTTCACTGGGCTGGAAAAAGTTTAACTAACTCAGAAAGCAGGTCTAATTAAGCAAGTTTATTCTATAGACATAAAAGGCTAAGTTGAATTGCACATGCGTGATACATATAAAGCTCTTGTTGTTGCCAATCGCACGCATGTGTTTGGATCTGTCATTGTCAATCGTGAATTTGGTTGACACTTCTATTATAGAGAAAGGGCGAATAGTGATATTAAAATATTCATTCTAATTAATTTCCTTTTAATGTGCATGAATTTGTGCACTGAGCCACTAGTTTCTAATGAATAACAAAGTTAGTGTCGACTCTTGAATAGTAAATCATGTAGTTATGTAGAAAAAAAAGTTACATAAATAAAATATGAATCAAATAGAACCTTAAGGAAAAGCAATAACAAATACTTTGAATTTTAGGTTCATGTAATATAATCTAATATCCAATACTTTAAAGTATTTATATTTACATATTCAAAGTATTCCTGGAAATTCTGCAACTCTTACAAACTTTTGACCATATCCAGTAATTTCAGTTTAAAAATGTATTTTTTAAAAGATTTACCCTTGTTGGTATTCCAAAAACATTGTTTATACAAAGTTATCTAAACATGTGGAGATTAGTTTCTCAATAAAATTTTCAATTAGTTTAAAAAGTACTTCTCTTAACCCTACCAGACTGCTGTACCGATTTTTTGGTAATTTCCGAATCTGCCGCTATACCACTGTACCTAATTTTCGGCACTTTGCCTAGTATGTGGAAAAATTCTGAAAATTCACAATGAAACGAGTGGCTGATGAACCAAGCACTTCAACAGGAAAGCAAAGTAGGTCTAGACTTATCACAGTCCAACAGTTGATCAATACTTTGGTTGATTCAGACCCTGAGGAGTCAGAATTTCATCAAGAATATGTTTCCAGTTCAAGTGACACAGTGAGAGCTCGAGTGATGAGGAGAATCTTGAACCTTATAGATCTAGAGCTAGATTGATAGTAAGAGAAGGGGTGTGTGTCCCTCAAACAGCTGATGGGGGAGATCTAGGTGGTGATGAAGGTTGGACAAGGAATTCTGTATCACCAAATACAGATCTGAATTTCACTGAGGATGGAAAAGGCCCAGTGAACATTCCTGGATCTATCACAGAGGAGAGTGAACAGATTGCCAAAAATTTCAAGGATGCCACAGTGGAAGAAATGAAGGCTTTTCTTGAACTGAGGATCTGTATGGAATACTTATGTATAAAGCCCAGCTATCGGGATTATTGGACAAATGAGGGCTCTGACTTTGTTGGGTTTACTCCTGGATTTCGAAATGTTATGACTCGAGACAGATTCCTGGCCCTTTGGAGTTTTGTACATATAACTGTTGAGGAAGACACAGATATCGATAAGACGGATAGAATATATAAAGTTAGGCATTTCTTGGAAAGTCTGCTCCCCAAGTTTCTTCACTTCTATCTGCCAAAGCAACGTTTGAGCCTAGATGAGGGGATGATCCCGACAAAAAACCGCTTGGCCATCAAGCAGTACATCAAGGATAAGCCCACAAAGTGGAGCATCAAGTCTTTCCTTCTCTGTGAAGGTGAGACTGGCTACATTTTGAATGCAGAAATCTACACTGGTGCTGCACCAATGCCTATGAAAGACTTGGGTGCAGTAGGAAATACAGTTGTTCGTCTCCTGACCTCATGTGCAAAAGAAAATAAATCTCATGTGCTTGTCATGGACCGGTTCTACAACTCTGTAACCCTTGCTAAATATGCACTGTCAGAATTACACACAGGAATTGTGGGAACCCTGCAGCAAAACAGGAAGCAGTTTCCTAAGTCGCTGAAAAGTGTAAAAAAACTTGCTAGGGGTGACAGTTGCTATCTATGTCAAGAAAGTGTAACATGTTTAGTTTGGCAGGATAGAAAGCCCATCACATTTATTTCGAACTACCACGATCCAGCCCAAAATGGAGGTAGTAATAAACAGAAGAAATAAAGATGGCAGTGTGCAAGAAATACAGATGCCACAGCTGGTAAAGGACTATAATAAATATATGGGTGGCTGTGACAAAAATGACCAGATGACCTGCCTTCACCGGTCTTGTCGTCATTACCTCTGCCCCTGGCAGCTTTTTATAAAATTTTTTTATGTGGGCCAGTTATAATTCTTATATCTTGTATGCTTCAAAGCAGCAAGCTGCTTCAAAAAAGCCAGTTTATTTCACCAGATATATTCAGAAACTGTGCCTGCAACTTATTGGTGGATACAGGACATCAGCCCACAGCCACCCACAAAAGGAACCCTTCCCTCAACGGATGACCCCAGGCAATCATTTTCCAGAGATTCCCCCTGGGACATTGTCTAATCATATCTGTGCTGTGTGCATGGAAAAGCACACCAGTTACAACAAGCAAAATCCTGGAGTGTCTTCAAAGACAATCCATGCAAGAAGGTGAAGAGCAACATCTGGTGCTCACTTTGCAAGAAGTACCTCTGTGTGAAACAAGGCTCATCCTGCTGGGTGGGTTGGCACACAAAGGTGGAATATTGGCACTAGATGAAAGGTAGACCTATTTTCTACAATGCCTCCAAGTTCCATCTTATTCTAACCACTTGTTTGCATGTAACTAACATTTTTCTATATCATGTTGGTTTTTTCTCTTTAATGCTCAGGAGCCCAGGTATAGGGGACAGTTGGTACAGGGCCTCAGGTCTGGTAGACTTAAGACTCAACAATAAGAAAACAAAGAATAAATGGGTCAAAAGCTTTAACATACACCTTACCTAAGAAGATATATAGATGGCAATTAAGCATATAAAAATATATTCCAGCCCAGCCAGCATGGCTCAGGGGTTGAGCATCGACCTATGAACCAGGAGGTCAAGGTTCAATTTTTGATCAGGGCACATGCCCAGGCTGCAGGCTTGATCCCCAGCGGGGGTGGGGGGCGTGCAGAAGGCAACCCATCAGTAAATCTCTATCATCATTGATCCTTCTAATTCTTGCTCCCTCTCCTTTCCTCACTGGAATTAATAATAAAAAAAGATATTCCACATCTTATGTGAGCAGGGAAATGGAAATTCAAACAAGATACCACCAGACACATATTAGAATGGCCAAAGTCCAGTATACTGACACCACCAAATGCTGGTGAAGATGTGAAGCAACAGCACCTCTTATTTATTGCCGGTAGAAATGCCAACTGTCCAGCGACTTTGGAAGACAAAACTAATGCTTTTATCATACCATCCAGAGTTACACTCCTTGGTATTTACTAATTGGAGTTGAAAACTTAAGTCCACACAAACATCTGTGCACAGATGTTTATAGCAGCTTAATTCATAACAACAAAACTCAGAAGCAGTTTTTTAGGAAGACAAGATGTCAGCGATATAGGCAGATGCATCCCAGGTTGTGTCCCGGAGCAAATGGAGTAAGCAGCTGAAACTAATAACACCCACCCCAAATTGGCAAAATTACTCAGCTGGTGAGACACTATGCAGCTGGGAAGGGCAGAACTCCCCTGGAAAGGTAAAAAAACAACAACAGGGATATGGGCAGGAAAGTTTGCCAGACCTCTGAGCCCAGAGGGTCAGAGGGAGACCACGTGGCAGACAACCACGTCCCTTGGGACAGGCACAGCCCCTGACTGGGGAAAGGAGATCCGCCGGATTCCTGGCGCCGGGGGACTTGAGATCTGGGTTCTGTGATCACGGGGGACTGAGCCTAAAGGGGGCAGCCTGCAGAGCTGACCAGATCATGCACTGCCAGTAAGAGAAGAGCTTACAGAAACTCAGCCTTCCCCGTTTCCGCGGCTGGCATTTGTTTGTTTGTTTTCACTGAACCCTGTTCATAAGACATTTTGGATACAAACACTCACCTATGCTGAAGAGAGGGAGAAGGTGCGGACAAGTGGAATCTGGGGAAAGGCTGAGGAGAGGGGGGGTACCGGGAGAGGTGGCAGCGAATTGAGTGCTGAGACACCCCTAGACCCCAGGCAAGGAGCACAGCCACACACAGATTCCACCCTGAACAAGATGAAGGATTAAAATAATCTGATTAGTCCCTGGGAGTTAACATGGTCTGGCCGATAGATGGATTTTCAATCCCAGCAAGAACACAGAGCAGGGTAACGATTAAAGAACCAGCTCTGGACAGTTGACCTCCCCAAACCAGTTTTAAGTGCAATAGAGAAAATAAACCCTTGCTACTGGATAGAGAAGCGGTATAGCCTGAGAGGCCAACCCAAAAACACAGCCACCCAGAGGCTGAGCCACAAACTGACTCTTAGTTAAACACAAATTAAGGCAGACTGGGACACAAATACGGCCTGCTTTAAAATCAGGACTGTGGTTTACAACACGGAGGAACAGTGTATCACTGGGAAATTCAAAACC
>NW_006284863.1:112726-113444 GCF_000327345.1 Myotis davidii
TCTTCACTATCCAAAAGTTTTTTCTCTTCCTTTATCTTTATATTGTTTTGTTGCTGTTTGCTTGATTGTTGAGTATATTGTTGTGGTTTCTTTTTCTTTTCTTTTCTGTGTGTGTGTGTTTTAGGACTGGTTGTGAGGTTGTTTTGCTTTTTATTTTTTTCTGCTGATTTTTTTCCCTCCCTCTACCTTCACCCCCCCGCACCCCCCCGGTTATTTTTGTACTTCTATTTTCCCTTGCCTCTCTTGATATTATTGGTTGTTTCTAGTTTGCATTCATCTCCAGGGAGCTGTTGCTGGAATTTGTTGGGATTAGTGGCGGTTCTATCAGAGTTTTCTCCTCATATAAATAGTCTCCTCCCCTCTTCTACTTCATTCTCTCTTTTCGCTCTTTCATTCCCCCCCCCTCCTTTTTCCAATTTCATTTTCGCACTTCTTTTTTCCCCTCTACTTTTCTTTTCTTCTTTCTCTTCTTTCTTCTTTATCCCCTAATTCTCTTAATTCGGGTGGTCACCTTTATTTGGGGTTATTAATAACATGAATATATTTATGTTCAGTGCCTGGTACGTGGTGCCTTGTTGTGTTGTATTTTGTGCCTTTAAATCAACACAGCAGATCCAAGCAACAGCAGCCTCCTGAGCACCACACCCTCTGTCTGAGGAACAACAGCTGTATGTGAAGCCTCCCACCAGCAGCCAGAAGAGCCACCACAGCTGTGAAC
>NW_006284864.1:0-1197 GCF_000327345.1 Myotis davidii
ACTCGAGCTGAGGGCCCTGTCGCACGTCCTGCATGGCCCCATGGAGGTGATCCGGACGGAGTCGTCTGTCCTCCTCATCGGGGAGGAGGACACCCAGAAGCCGGTCACCCTCGTCTACAGGCTCTACACCTCCAGCTTTGGCGGGGAGCACTACCACTTGGTGAAGCCGCCCGAAGCCGAAGAAGCCAAAGCCGAAGCCGAAGCCGAAGCCGAAGAAGCCGAAGCCAAAGCCAAAGCCAAAGCCAACGAAGCCAAAGCCATGGGGGCTTTGCCCCATGGTTCTCGAAAGCTGTGGGTGCCCCGCTGCTGCTGCTGTTCCCTCCCACATTCTCCCTCTGAGCCGTGCTAGGCTTTGTCCCGTGGTTCTAGTAAGCTGTGGGTGCCCCGCTGCTGCTGCTGTTCCCGCCTTTGCTGGAGCCGCCGCCTGGTCCCCTCAATAGGCTCTGTTATTCCCTTTGCCTTGCTGCTCTGGTTTTTTTCTTTGTCTTATTCAAAACTGAACAGCCCCGCTTCCACCTGGTCTTGCTTCCCCCTCTCCCTTTCCGTCTTTGCCTCCTTCACAGGGTGGGGCACATGGACTGGGCACTGGGAAGGGATCTGTGTTGTACCACCTGAGGGGGGCAGTTTGGAAGTTCCAACCGCTTCTTGCTCTTAAGGGTTTTTGCCTCCCTGGCCGATGAGAATTGATTATGTTACAAACAATGCGGGGGTTAAAATGGAAACTGGGTTTGATGGTGTTCTTAACTTGGGGAAAAATCAGTTTAGCTCAGCATCTTCAGACTGTCCATGCATATATTGGATCACTTAGATATACTTGGCGTTTATGTACTTGGAATGCCTTGTGAATGCCTTATGCCTTGTGCCTAGTTCTTGGTGGGGGGAAGGATTGTTTCCGGGGCTGTTTGGGGTTTCTTTTTTTCTAACTACTGTACATGTGGACATAATTAATCACCTATCTCGACTCCAACTGTAAGTTACAATAATATTGAAGTGCGTCAGGTTCCCTACATATGGTATTACCACTCACTACTGACTTTTGAGATCATCTCCTTTAAGAAGACTTCTATGAACTCCCTGGAGAGGCTTCCCTCCTGGGAGTTTCTGTCATACCCTGTGTGTATCACCTTACCATGTATTGTCTGTCTCCCTCACCTAGTTGGTAGAGCCTTTGGAGCAGAGGATGCATATTTTTTTCCC
>NW_006284864.1:1698-2758 GCF_000327345.1 Myotis davidii
AGTGCAGTTGGGGGTTATCAGGCCTGCAGGGGAGGGCAGTTGGGGGTGATTGGGCCAGAAGGAGAGCAGTTAGTCGTCAATCAGGCTAGCAGGGGAGCGGTTAGGGCGCGATCAGGCTGGCAGGCAGGTGAGCAGTTAGGAGACAGCAGTCCCAGATTGTGAGAGGGATGTCCGTCTGCCGGTGTAGGCCCAATCCCACAGGGCCATGAGGGATCCCACAGGGACTGAGCCTAAACCGGCAGTCAGACATCCCCGAGGGGTCCCAGACTGGAGAGGGTGCAGGCCAGGTGAGGGACACCACTCCCGGTGCATGAATTGCATGAACCAGACCACTAGTACACCTATGAAAAAGAATGCAGGCAGAGCACAGAGGGTTTTTAGTGCAGTAAAAATATTCTGTACGATATTATAATGATGGATATACAGGGTGGGGGGAAAATAGGTTCACATTTATGAGTAAGCAAAACAGTTCATTCTTCTATTATTATTTGTTAACTATTGTTTCTCAAAGGAACAACTGTAAAACTACTTTTGCCCCACCCTGATTGTCAGTATACATTCATCCAAACCCATTCCCACCACACCAAAAGTGAACCCTAAGGTAAACTATGGAATTTGGGTGATAATGATGACTCAATGTAGGTTCATCCCTGGTTAAAAATGTACCCCTCTGGTTAGTGATGCTGACAGTGGGAGAGGCTATGCATGTGGGAGGGCAGCAGGTATATGGGAGATCTCTATACCTTCCTCTGGATTTTCAAATAAACCTAGAACTGCTCTAAAAAAAAGTCTTTTTCAAAAAAAGAATAAATGATTGACCTGTCCTGCAACACAGATGAACCTTAAAAACATTATGATATCTAAAAGTAATCATTCAAAAAAAAAAAAAAGAACACATATTGTGCCCAGATGGTGTGGCTCTATGACGGGAAACCATAAAAATACTAGAAGAATCCAAAGGCAACAAAATCTCAGACATATGCCAAAGCAATTTCTTCACCGATCCCAGTTGGGGGTGTGCAACAGGCAGCCCGTCAATAATTCTCTCTCATCACTGATG
>NW_006284865.1:0-294 GCF_000327345.1 Myotis davidii
GCTCAGAAACAGGCCACGGGTGCCCCAAACCAACATTCATTCCTAAGATAAAGTATCTTTTGAGTGAGACAAGATCATAGAAATGGATATTGGGCTTTGAGGATGTATTTGAGAGAGTCTAAAAGAAGCCAGATAAAACCAACTCTGATCTTCTCAATGTTAGTCTAATGATGATTACATACAATAGGAACAGCCCCGTATAACCATGATGGTCTCATTCTTCATCATTTCTCCAGACTACCTGTTCATGACTCTCCTGAACTTTCAAGGAGATGGACATGCCCACATTATTAT
>NW_006284866.1:0-658 GCF_000327345.1 Myotis davidii
TAAAATATATTTTAAAAAAAAGAAAAGAAAAGATAAAGGGTCTTCTTCAAGAAGGAGGAGGAGGAGAAGTGAGGGGAAGAGCAGGAGAAACACAGAGGAACATAGTTAAAAGAATAAAATGGCAATAAGTACATACCTATCAATAATGACTTTAAAAGTAAATAGCTAAAATACTTCAATCATAAGACAGGATAGCTGAATGGATAAGAAAACAAGACCCCAAAAATGTATACACACCTTAACAGTTGATAGCTCAATTTTGAAAATGAAATATATTTTAATAAATACTACCTTTATAATTATTCAAAGTGCGTGTATACGTTTTTGATACACCCTATATATGCTGTCTATAAAAGACCAACCTCAGGATGCAAGATACACACTGACTAACAGTAAAGGGATAGAAAAAGATACTTCATGGAAATGAAAAAGAAAAAAAAAAGCTAGGGTAGCAATACTTATATCTGATACAATAGACCTTACCACAAAGTACATAATGATAAAGGGTGCAATCCAACAAGAGTATATGACTCTTGTAAACATTTATGCACCCGACATAGGAGCACCTAACTGTGTAAAGCAAATCTTGATGGATATAAAGGAAAAGATTGATAGTAATACAGTCATAGTAGGGGATTTTAACACTCCATTGACATCA
>NW_006284867.1:0-313 GCF_000327345.1 Myotis davidii
AGTCCTCTCAGTGTACTGACCATGGGAAGTCCTCCCATCAAAGGTCTTCACTCATTGGACACCACAGAGTTCACACTTGAGAAAAAGCTTAAAAATGTAGTGAATGTGGAAAATCATTTAGGCGCAGTTACCACCTTTTTATACACAAGAGAGTTCACATTGAAGAAAAGCTCCATCAATGTAATGATTGTGAGAAATGCTTTAGTCAAAGTTCTTACATTATTAAGCACAACAGAGTCCACACTGGTGAAAAAACTTATCAGTGTAGTGAATGTGGGAAGTCATTACGGAAAACTCTGCTCTCAATAAACAT
>NW_006284868.1:0-1292 GCF_000327345.1 Myotis davidii
ATATCAGTGTGCCAGACACAGATACCGGCTCCTTCCTGGTATCTACGACAACCCCCACACAGATACTGACTCCTCCCTGAATACCCTGCTGGCCCCTACAGTGGGAACTTACTCAGCTCATGTCCCTGCCCCTCATTAAACACCTGTATAAAAAGAAACCCCCCTTCCCTGCTGGCACGAATTCACTGGCCCCACCTTTGGGGTGGTGGGTATCGCCCGGGGACGAAGAATAAAACCTTTCCTTTTCTTTCTTTTCTGATTGACTCAGCTCTCTTTATTTCCTACACTGCCTCCTGAGCCACCTAACAGGCACTAATGCCACTCATGAGAACTCCACCCTCAAAACCTAAGCAAGTCCCCAGACCCCACCTCCTAACACCATCTCCTTGGGTATTAGATTTTAATGTGTGAGTATTGGAGGGACACATGCATCATCCATAGCAGCAACGAAAGGATCCAATCATGACCCCACCCAGTTGGGAGGATGCTCCAATAGAGCTCCCCCACCTGAGGATCCTCCTCATCCTGAGGGAGCTCCTGATCTGTGGAAGCAGAATGCTGAGCCAAGTCTTTAGAACAAGCTGATGACCTTGTAGTGTTGGCAGTGTCCACCCTTCACCTTGACCTAAAGCCTCTGGTTAATCCTGTGGGTTCTTTTTCCTTATCAGTGCTCACAGGTGCTCATTCTCCTGTTTGAAGACTTAGAACTGTTTTCTACGCACAATAGTGGGTAGCTCCTTGTGCTCACACAGATTTTATCGGTGTCAGTGGAATAAGCAATCAGGCTCTTTTTTTATGTTTGACATTGACATGTTAAGGTTCATCCCTCTCTCTTTTCCTGTCCACTTGGGAAACTGAAGAAAGAGGGACATTAAACCCACATGATCCCCGCCCATGAGCAGGATCCTCCCAGGCCCCATCACTGATGCAAAATAAAAACATGAATGAGTGTCCTTACTTGGGGGACCCCATCATGACTTACTTGTTGAAAAGCCTGCCCTGCTCCCAACAGACACCTCCATGAAGTGATAAACCTTTCCAAGGTCCCTCTGTGTGATAACATCATCAGTCTGCACATCCATTCCAAGGTATGGTTGGTCGGCCCTCTACTTCCTCCTGATGGCATCACCTGGTATTGGTGCTATGAGAGTGATGACAAGTGAATGAACTTCACCGCCCAGGTCCTTCTTCTCTAGCTTTGCAGTCACACTCCTCTGGTGTCTGCTGTCCAGCACACAGGTCTCCTGTTGCTGGCTGGGACCTGAGCTGTGTGGGGCTGAGCTGGGCTGCTG
>NW_006284868.1:5044-16258 GCF_000327345.1 Myotis davidii
TCGCATTCTCCATAAATTGCCTTTTAAAGTAACAGCAAGGGAAGCCCAGCTGATCCAAACCCCATGGTTAGTGGTCTGTGTTCACTTCTGATCATGGAATGGGAACACCTGGGGATCCCGGGGCTGGGGTGTAATTCACGAGCAGAGGGGAGCCTATTGGCATGTTCTTCTACTACATAGGGAGCTCTGGGGTTGGACACTGACATATAGGATGTCATTGCAGAGTGTGGTGTGTCCAAGGGCACTCATGGCTGAGGAGCATTAGCCCTGGTACCTGGGTCACTGGTCCTCCCAATTGGACCCAACTGCTTCCCTGAATCAACTTCTGGACAAGGGGACATTCCCAGTGAGGGCTCAGTATTGCCTGACTGTATAAGATGGCGTACTAATCCAGCATGAAAATTAATGTAATAGAAAAATAGGAGAAAGGGTAGAGATTTAAACATGAAACCTTGGAAGTTTACCTGTATTATAACATAGTGAGGTGATCAACCATCACAACCAGAGGGAGATTAAAGTGTGACAGTGTCGTGTTCAGGAAACAGAAGTTCCACCCTATGCCTTATTTCACATAAAGTGATCAGAGGATAAACTAAGAACAGACCTTGAACCTACAGCCAGTGGACCAAGTGTTGGGGGAGATTGGAGCCTCTGTGTGGATCATTGGGAAACAGAAGCATGAATGATACAGAGAAACAGTAAAGCCAGATTCAAACATTGGAGATATAGATAAAACTCAATCAAAACTAAGATTTTTTTTATGACAATGTGGATAAAATGTAGGAATAACTAAGTTTATGTTATGAAAATCTTGTTATTGGAAATCTCACATCTGCATGTGACCCTTGGGACCACTGTCACTGTAACCCCGCATGATGCGGGGAGGGGTTAACTGGAACCTACAGCTGACTCAGTGCCACATTGAAGGGGAAGCTCCCTGGGAACATGAGGGTGGATTAACCAAGACTGAGGACTCACACGTCCAGGGTTCTTGTTTCATTACATTGTCATCTCCTTGTTGTTAAGCCAATTCAAGTTTTCTTTCCTCACTTTCCTCTGAAACAGCCCCACATGTTCCCTAGAGCCATGAAGACACTTTGTTGAGAGTATGCAGGGGCACAAGCCATTTGTGTGTTGATTCCGTTCCTTACATATTTCTGGAGGTACCTTTCTAGTTGTATCAATTTTCTTGTGAAGACTTCAGTGTTTTCTATATCTAAGATCATGTCATATCCATAGGGATAAAGAGAGACAATTTATCTGCTCTTTTCTGATTTACAGATTTATTTTTTTCTATCCACATTTCTCTGACAAGGACTTTAAGTTTTGTTTAATAGAAGCAGTCACTGGGCTGCCTTGGTCTTGGTCCTGATGTTAGAAGAATTGTGTAGAAATTTTTTCTATGTAGCATAATGTTACCATTTTTCTGTTGAAATGCAGCATGTATTATATTGAGGTACACCACTTCTACACTAAATTTATTGAGAATTTTTATCATAAAGTGTTGGAGTCCAGCCCCAGCAGGTCCAGAGGTTCCCAAAGGCCTTTTATATCTTTTTATATGAAAATACAGTTTTCTTCTTTATTCTGTGGATGGGTGTATCCAGTTTACTGATTTATAAACGTTGAACTATCTTTTCATTCTAGGACAGCATCCCACTTGATGATGGTAAATGATATTTTTAAGATGTTAAGTTTTATCTTATACTAGAGGCCCAGTGCAGGATATTGGGGTGGGGGTGGGGGTGGATGGGGCGGTCCCTCAGCCCGGTGTCTGCCCCCTGGTGGTCAGTGTGTGTCATAGTGACCATTTGTTCTGCCATTTGGTCAATTTACATATTAGGATTTTGTTTCTTAGATAGGATTGTTTTAGATTTTAGCATTTATGCTCATCGGAGATATGACCTGTCATTTTTGTTTGTATACTTACTTTGCTTTGGTATGAATGTAGTGGTCACTGCAATAAACGAGTTTGGAAGTTTACCCTCTTTTGCAATTCTTGGAAGTGTTTGAGAAGAACTGATTGAGGGGATACTGTTTTTTTATTTGAAATTTGGATAGAATTCCCCCTTGAATATATGTGGCATGCACTTTCCTTTGCTGAGAGGCTTTGGTTATTACTTCAATTATTTTTTTAAAATGTACACCCATCTGCAAAGTTAGGGGCAAATTTCTAATTGAAGCAACAAATAAGAGGACTGATAAACACAACTGTTGAACTTCACAGTGAGTGGGCAGCACTTGCACATACGTGAAGCTGAGCAGTGACAGCCTAACCGGCATCCTAGTTCTGCCTCCCACAGGTAGATATGAGCAACATGAACTGACAGGGGAGCTCCTCGAAGTCCCCACCCAGTGAAAAAACTGCCTCTATAAACTGCAGTCCTGGCTGCTCTCTGTTGGCTTTGTGGTGGGCAGAACCAACTCCTGCCTGAGAATCAGCAGTCAAACACATGTCTGCTTTCAACTTTGAAGAAAGAAGGGATTTTTTAGAAGAATCTTACAAAGTGAATCCACTGAAGATTTCTGTGCATGGAGAGAAAAAAAAATGGAAACAGGAACAAGTCTTCTCACCACATTGAACAATTCCTCCTGTGACAGGCTAAACTCAGCCAGCAGGATACCTAACAGAACTAAGGAGCAGTGCATTTGGGTCAGTGTGGAAATTGCAGTTGCTTGCAGACTGTTGGGGGCCAGATGTAAGCTGGCAAGGTCCTTGCACCTGAAGGGGCTAGCAAAGCTGGGACCCTTACCCACAGTTTTCCCAGACTTGTTTGGATGGCGATTATCAGTAGAATGGGAGTAACATTTGTAGAATGAGAACAGCCTTTCATGGCTTACCAAGAAGTCTGTAGCCCACATATTTATTTCATACTAAAGACCCAGTGTATGATTAAATTGTGTGCATGTAGGCCTACCTTGCCATCAGGGCCATGTCCGCCACCGCACAATGCCTTGCACACTCCATGGACCCTGACTGCGCCCGGTGACGCCTTTCACACTCTGTGGACTCTGCTGGTACTCCACGATGCTCCAGGGATGCTGCTGGCGCCCCGTGATGCCTTGCATGCTCCATGGATGCTACCGGTGCCCTGTGACACTCTGAAGATGCCGCCAGCACCCCACAGTGCCTCACATTCTCCAGGGACTCTGCCAGCGCCCCAGGGGGATGGGAGGGGGGAGGGCCCAAGAGGTGCTCCAACACCTCCTGGTCACCAGTTCTTTGGTTATCTGCCATTATGTCGTCATGACCACAGGTCTTTTATTATGTAGATGCCATCCAAGAGAATGAAATAAAACCATGTTGTCTTGTATAGAATTCATAAAGTGTGTTTTCCTGAGAATGCACCGTCCTTCCCGCCAATACGAGGAGCACAAGGAACAGGTCCCAGCTGATGCTCCCTGAAATCCACCATGGATTTGGCTGAAGACACAGCAGTGAACCACTCCCAGACCATGGCTGGCTTCAGCGGTGACACTAAAGCAGGGCCATTGCTGAGAGACTCGGGCATAATCTGAAGGAAAGTTCTGGCTGAAGACATCTCTGACAGACTTGCTGGCCTTCCTGGAATGCAGGGAGGTTCACACAAGTTCCACATTTCATTTTCACAGAGTTCATTTGTGTGCTCACGGTATCCCCAGGCTCACCCACCCCTCTGCATTTTTCTTTCTCCAAATGTAAAATGCTTCCTGTAGTGCATGTGAGCAAGATCTTACTAATTTAATAAAACTGTTATAATACAAAGCCATCAGTGGTTGTCACAGGAACATAGGTCTAGAGAGAATCTGGGAGAAACTGTTATATAGAGAGGAAGCCCAGGACCCTCAGAGGAAACAGCCATAAACACCATCTGCAACTGCTCCTGGGGCCACAACACTGAATCTTTGGGTCCCGTGTGCCCCCTGGTATCCTGAATGCTCCCTGCAGCCTAGCTCTCCTGTCTCCCTCAGGGAGGTTTGTGTCTGGGCTCACACTGACTTCCCCTCACTGTGTCTCTAGCACAGCAATACATGGCCATGTCCTCAGCTCTCATGCTGTTCAGTGTTAAGTAAACTTGGCTCTTGGATGTGTCCCTGATCACACTGAGGCGGGTTTTCAGTGTTGGGTTATAGTCAGTACTTCCATCAGTCCGTACAGCCCCAACCCACTCCAGACCCTTTCCTGGAGCCTGTAGGATCCAGTGTACACCATAGCTTGTTAGAGAGAATCCAGAGACAGTGCAGGTCAGGGAGAGGGTCTGCGAGGGCTGTTAACTTGGCTCTTGGATGTGTCCCTGATCATACTGAGGCGGGATTTCAGTGTTGGGTTATAGTCAGTACTTCCATCAGTCCGTACAGCCCCAACCCACTCCAGACCCTTTCCTGGAGCCTGTAGGATCCAGTGTACACCATAGCTTGTTAGAGAGAATCCAGAGACAGTGCAGGTCAGGGAGAGGGTCTGCGAGGGCTTCACCAGTCTTGGGCTCAACTCCTGCAGCTGCACCTGGGACAGGACACCTGGGGACAAGGAGCATCAGTCCCTGTCAGCCACATGCACTGACAGACATCCCATGACCCCTGCTTGACCCCTGAGACCCTCATCTTGGGGGCTGTCACCAGGCACAGGAGAGGACACAGCAGCCTCATCTTCTAGATCACAGCTCTGCCTTCCCAGGGACCTCAGCCTTGTGTGAGGAAATAGCTGTGAGCCTGCACAGCCCAGGAGGGGGTTTACTCTGGAGCTTAAAGATAAATTTGCATGTGGAACAGCTCTTTTATGTAAGTAGAGGGACTGTGGTCAGAAATCCCTGGTCACATTGGGGCCCATGATGGGGCAACTCTTTCCTTGACCTCACTCACCAGGTTATTCATGGAATGCGGCCCACCTGGGTCATGAGACTCATTGGAATTAGTGCAAGGACAACCTCACCTGAGCAGAAGAAGAAATGTTGCACTAGATGAATAGGTTATATTGGTAAATTCTCATTCATCTTTCATGCAAATTTCATAGAGATTAGTGTTTGTTTAGCTTCTAAAATCTAGCACTTACATATACCTACAATTACCAAATGTTTATCATTGTCATTTTATATGCTAATTATGTTCACTTGGTGTACAATTTCAAAAGCACAGCCATATTTTCTATCAAAATGTCTTCATTTCTGAGGTTATTTTGATAAGAGTCATGGCTTCCCAACCACAGGAAAACTGGAGACCCTTGATTCTTGATGTTGTAACTTTTTAATGTGTTATAACACACTGTGCAAACCTTTATGAAAGCCCATGGCCTACTGCAGAGACCTCAAACTAATCACATCCAACATAGTCACGTTTTAACCTGGAGAAAAGGTCAGAAATAAAAACAGTGAGAATATTTCAGACCTTGAAATTGTATGGCAGCCTGTTAAGTGACCTAATTTTTCAGTCAACTGTCATCAGTGATGTTAGGGCTCAGAGTGAGGGGAATTGGAGAATTCCTAGCATACATTTTCTCACAGGAAAGGGAACTTCAACCCTGTCAGGAATTCCTCACTCCCTGCCTCCCTCTTCCCTGTCCCTGAGGATGCTCACTGTGTTCAGAGGGCCCTAGGCTTTCCCCCACAACATACAACATCCTTGATGTAAAATGCACACATTCTCCCATCAGGCACAGGATTCAGAAAGATAGTCTCCTCTAAGTGGGTCATTTATCTCCTTGATGAAATATTTGGTGGGACAAATTTGTTTTTCTTTTACTAAATTTAAATTCATCAGTATTTTCTTTGTTGGGTCCTCTTTTGTGTGATTTTACAAAGAACTACCCAGAAAATGCTGATTTTGAAATCATCTCTGGAGATAGTGAATATGTATTCACCCATGCAGTGTGGTGTGACCTTTAGCTTTGTTTCTTAGAAGGGAGCGCTGCTGGGAAACTACCCATAAATCTGGATGTGACTGTGGAACTCTGTTAGGGGAGGAAGCTGGACTTGATTTGAGTCATATGACAGAGATATGCCTGATTTTCATGTACAGGGAGTTAGTGGAATTATGGGTTTATTGCCTCCTCCAGTGAAGGCCCACAAGAAAATGCAGGGCATGAGAGAGACAGCTTGTATCATCATAGGAAATACCTGAATAATTAGGAGCAGGAGTTTATGAGAAGTGGAAACATTAAAGATCATGCAGGCAGGGATCAAGAGAAATAAGGAATGTGTCATTGCAAACTGGTGGGAAGGGGATCCCTGTGTCCTACATGCACATTATCACACTGTCTCTGTTCTAGAAGGTAACACCGTCCCAGGTCCAGGGGATCTGCACATGGACACCTTTGGGATCATTGGTGATAATATTCTCACTGTCACTCATCCAAGCTGCATAATTCATTGGGGTCCCATTTATGAAATCTGTCAACTCTTACCTGGAAGGGTGGACACCGCTCACTGAAGGGACCATGGAGATGGTGTGTCTGTATTAGGAGCCAATATTTCACTAGACCAAATCCTCGTCTCTATGTATAGTTATCGGTTTGTTTATTTTTATGCGTGTGTGATTTTTTTTAAAAAAACCTCTGTATTTGATGTGTTATATGTCTTCCATTGTGCATTGTCGTACTTATCATCATCATCATCATCATCATCACCATCATCACCATTTGTGTACGTATAATCATTCTTCTCATTTTCTAGAGACGAGTTGGTTGTCCACACACAATGACTTTTTATAGGAAAAGAAAGCAGGTGTCTTCTCTTTAGATGTCATTGATAAATGAAATCCCAAAGGCCCAACTGTAAGTTGACAAAAGGCCTTCTATAAACTGGTGACTTTGGATAAAGTACAGATTCCCACAAAGACATTGGACCACGACTTCTGTCCAATTCTACTATCACCATCAACACCTTCATCACCACCACCACCACCATCATCATCAGAATCCTCATCCTCATCCTCATCCTCATTTTCTGACTTATAATTCTTCTTCCAATTATCTGTAGACCTGGTTTTTGAACACACATAATGACACTTTATCTCAATTTTTGCACATTTTATGTAGTTGTTTAGTAAAATAGGTAGCCATATTCTATTTTATTATTATTTGTTTGACTGCTAACAACTAATGGTTTATTCTTTCCTCTTCTCAATCTGTCCAACAGGAGAAATCAGATAAGAAATATGGTTTTGAATTCAGATACCATTTGGAGATTGAAACCACACAAGCTCCTGGAAGCAGAATTCCTCCCACTCCCCCACAACCTCGACAACCTAAAAGCCCAAGCCAGCCTCCTTTCCTGTCTCCATGAAAGCAGGTCTGACTTTCCTGGTCTCCCAGAAATTTCAACTGTATCCTTAGCAAGCATTCCATGCCCCTTGGGTGTGTGAGTGTTTGTCATCAGCCTGGTCATCTGTACCAAGCTGGTGGTGGTCCCTCTCCCTCCGCCTGGTGTCACCTACAATGAGCATAATGACAAATCAATGACCCTCACCACCTGCAGTCTTTCTCCTCTAACATTGGGGACACACTCCTCTGGTGCCCACTGTCCACCACGATCCAGTCCGGCTCCTGGCTGCGTGGGATCCTGAACCGTGTGGAGTTGAGATGGGCTGTTAAATCATCAGGTTCTCTGGTTGTATTTAGGTGCCTTGGGTCAGGACATTTGATCATTAACTGGTAGTTGGCACAAGAGTGTCTAAAAGAGGCTCTCTGCCTTCTGTCCACGTGAGAAAGTTGCCTCGCTTTACAGCAGACTTTCTAACTCAGAGATTTCAGAGGTAAGTGCAGAGTCAGGAATCCAGAGAGGTTCCCTGATGGGAACTGTGACATGAAGAAGAAATCACACAGGAAACCAGTCCAATCCTCCAACAGCACCAGCTATTGTGATGATCCTAGTGTTCAGGGACCCTAGCGCCCCCTTATGGTCACAGCCTCTCCTGCAGGGAGGTTTGTGTCTGGGCTCACACTGAATTCCCCTCACTGTGTCCCTTGCACAGTAATACAAGGCCGAGTCCTCGGCTCTCAGACTGCTCATTTGTAGGTAGGCAGTGCTTTTGAAATCAGCTCTGGAGATAGTGAATCTGTCTTTCACCGATGCAGTGTGGTGTGACCTTTAGCTTTGTTTCTTATGAAATTTACCCATTCCAATCCCTTTCCTGGTGTCTGTGGGTTCCACTGCATATAATAGTCACTGCATCTGAATCCTGAACCTTTGCAGGAGAGTCTCAGAGACCCCTCAGGCTGCACCAAGCCTCCCCCAGACTCCACCAGCTGCACCTCACACTGGACATCTGTCATTAGGAGCAAGAGCACACACACACACACACACACACACACACAAACACACACACACACACACACATGCACACACACACACTCACACACAAGGCCCAACTTCTCTATAATGTTCCATATAAGAGCATCAAAGCAAGAGCTTAGCTCAGCTCACACATCATGGTGCTTCCTCTGGGTTTAATCATTAAGGAATGGAGACTGCAGGTACCGGGGGTGGGGCTGCTCTCCCAGAGGTGCAGGGACAGGGGCTGGGCCAGGCTTATCACCAGAAGGAGTTCCCCATTTGTATGGCTACTCCCCTTAGGAAAAGCAGATTGGAGTACCTGGGGGACAGGCCCCCTTGTCCTCAGAGGTACAAGAACATCCTGTGAGCATGGAGATGTTCATGAGGGGTGGCTAGTTTGTGTGCTGCTATGTGGCTGTTGTTAATACCACCATCATCATTACACCCTATATAATTTACAATGATGTCCCACCCACAGGGCCAGAATATTCCAGCTCAGAGTAAATTCCTCGTGCGTCCTTGTCCACGTGTCCATACCCAGAGAGAGTTTCCTTCCCACCTCCAGCACCCAAGGCGGGGGCCCTGCAAGGCTGCTCTTCTGTGGCATCCAGACATAACCACTGCCCACACCCTTCTGTGGCCGTGGGCCCATAAGAGGAGAGAGAGAGAGAGAGAGAGAGAGAGAGAGAGAGAGAGAGAGGAGAATGCACACTTAGAGCCTTTTATCTGCCCCAAACACTATCTGGGCTCAGTCTATTCCCCTCTGAGGGCTCACATCACAGGAATCATTATTGAACTGTCTGTAGGGAGCCACTAGGATTCAAGTACCCTCTGTCATTATTACAGATAATCTCTGGAATGTTAGAGAGAATGATGTCTTTAAGTTAAACGATCAAACCTAAATGCACCCTTACAGCCCCTTGGCCAAAGGTCTTCCCACCTGGGCTTGGTGTCCACGGCGTCAGGAAGACATCAGACACCTCCCTGTGACTTGGTGACTGGGAGGACCAGGCATTTACACATTTCTCCTCCAGTGAACCTCCATCTTGTTGTGTGCTGATGTGGGAGATACTGACAGGGCTCATGCCTTCCCCCAGCTCTCACACTGCCTTTCCACCACAGCTGTGTCAGAGCCTCCCCTGGTCTTCCACCAGGAGACTGTCTGTTGAAGAAAACATCATAGAAATGCTGTCCTTGCCCATCACTGGGCAGAAACCCAAGATGTACTTTAAACAATCAATGAAGCAGTAAACTCCTGGGTCAGTCCTGGTGGTCATGTGACACCACAATCTCCATTGTTCCCAGGCCTATGACACAGTCCACCGAATGGGGGGTTTACAGGTGAGGATTTTGGGAAATCCAAGAGTGGATCCTGGGAGGTTGGGTTTATGGTGAGCACCCGCGTCCTAGTGGCTAATTTCTCCCTGTGATCTCAGAGGTGGATGAACCAAGGGAGCTTCCCCAGCCCTCTTTTTCAAGGGCACTAATCCAACTCATGAGAACTCCACCCTCAAGACTTAAGCAGGTCCCCAGGCCCCACCTCCTAACATCATCTTCTTGGGCATTAGGTTTTAATGTGTGAGTATTGGAGGGACACATGCATCATCTGTGGCAGCAACTAAAGGATAGAACCCTGACTCCACCCAGTTGGGAGGATGCTCCACTAGAGTTCCCCCACCTGAGGATCCTTGTTACCCTGAGGGAGCTCCTGGTCTGTGGAAGCAGAAAGCTGAACCAGGTCCTTCAAACAAGCTGATGACCTTGCAGAGTGGGCAGTGTCCATCCTTCACCTTGCCCTAAGGCCTTTGGGTAATCCTGTTATTGTTTCTTAACAGTGCTCACAGGTGCTCATTATTCTTATCTTTGAAGACTTAGGACTGTTTTGTACACACAATGGTTTCTAGCTCCTTGTTTTCACTCAGATTTTATATGTGTTAGTAGAATAAGTAGTCAGGGTCTATTATTAAAAAATAAATCTTTATTGTTGAGAATATTACAGATGTCCCCCTTTTTCTCTCCATTCCCCTTTTCTACCCAGTTCATGCCCCACCCCAGGCCTTCGCTACCGTACTATTTATGTCTATAGGAAAGATCTTTGGTTAATCTCTCTCTTCCCCCCCATCCCTCTGAGATTCTTCAGTCTCTTCCATGCTCCCATGCCTCTAATTATATTCTATTCAGCAGTTTATTTTGTTCATTAGATTCTTATTTACTTATTTTGATTTTATGATATAATTGTTGATAGATATGTATTTGTTGCCATTTTATTGATCATATTTTTATCTTGCCTTCATCTTCTTTTACTTTTTTCCTCCTCCTCCTCCTCCTTCTTCTTCTTAAAGAGTTCTGGTCAACATTTCATATAATACTGCTTTGCTGGTGATGAACTCCTTCAGTTTATTTATTTCTTTTTTTGTGAAGCTCTTTATCTGGTTCTCAAATCTAAATGAGAGCTCTTGTGAGTAGAATAATCTAGGTTGTAGGTCCTTATCATTCATCAGTTTGAATATTTCTTGCCACTCTCTTCTAGCCTGCAAAGTTCCTGTTGAGAAATCAGCTTACAGTCTGCTTTACTCTTGTGCTTTTAAGAGTCTCTATTTGCCTTTACCTCTGATTTGATTCCTGGAATCATCTACTCTACTGTTGAATCCATGGAAATTCTTTGACATTCTTACTAAGATCCTTAAAAGTCCCTTGAAGATTCTTTTTTTAAAATTAAATCTTTATTGTTCAGATTATTACATTTGTTCCTCTTTTTTCCCCTCATAACTTCCCTCCTCCCAGTTCCCGCCCCACCCTCCGCCCTCACTCCCTACCCACTGTCCTCATCCATAGATGTACGATTTTTGTCCAGTCTCTTCCTGCATCTCCCACACCCCTTTCCCCCCCAAGAATAGTCAGTCCATTCCCTTTCTATGTCCCTGATTCTATTACAATCACCAGTTCATACTGTTAATCAGATTCTTTA
>NW_006284868.1:17618-20437 GCF_000327345.1 Myotis davidii
TAGTTGTAGAATTTCCACTCAGCCAGCCTCCCTGTGGTTCTGGATGATGTCTGTTCCGTCTTTTAGGTCTAATTTGAATTGGTTGTTCAAGGCAGCAATCTCTGGCGTTAACCTATGCCGCCATCTTGGGTTCTCCAGGCTTCTTCTTTTCTCTTGAAGATTCTTGAGTAAACTTATAACCATGGTTTTGGACTCTGTATGCAGTAGTTTCCCTGCTTCCATGTTTTTCATTTGTGACATGTTTCTTTGTCTCCACATTTTGGCTGTTTTCCTGTGTTTGTTTCTATGTATTGAGTAGAGATGCTATGTCTCCTGGAGTTGGTAGAGTTGCCTTGTGTAGTAGGTGTCCTGTAGGACCCAGTGGTTCAGCCTCCGCAGTCATCTGAGCTGTGTGGGCTGTGTGCATAGCCTTGTATTTGAGCTTTGTTTGCTACTGGTGTCACTTGGAGGAATTGACCTCCAGGGCAATTGGCTGTGAGGACAAGTGGCAACTACAGTGGGAGAGCTGCTGTGCAGAAGACAGTCCTGTGGAACAGGATTTGCTTCAGTGGGACTCTGGTGCTCACTGAGTCTGCCCCTTGAGTGTGGCTGTGTAGAGTTGTAATCTGCTATGGTCTGATACTGTCCGCTGGGTTCACTGGCTTTGGGGCGTCTAGGGAGGTGAAAAGCCAGCCACTTCCTGAGGCCACCCAGCAAGAGCTATAGAGGGATATGCAGAAGGTTGGTATTTGCTATTTTTATTGGGCCTAGAGGTGCCCGGGTGAGGCCCAGCTGTGAAGCAATGAAGGCTGATGCCTGTGCCAGGTCTTGGGCCTTTTATGGGTGGGTTTGGGGCATTCATATGCAAAAGCTGCCTCTAACAGCTTGGATGGGGCTGCAAATTGGATGGGGTGGGGTCTCAGGGAACCACCAGGACAGAGCAAACTGTGTGTTCTATGCTGATGGAAACTCAGATATGGCTGCCAGTCAGCCCAGGAACATGGCAGGTCACAGCATAGGAACAATGAGCCCTGTGATCCCCCCAATCTGAAAGAAAGCTGCTTCAGAGTCCCTGCCCCCATGCCAGATCATCCAATTCCTCCATTTATGAGTCTAGGTCTCCTGGCCCTGGGGCTCAGATGAAATGGGACCCTCTGAGTTCCTTTGCCAGCCCTTTAAGAGGAACACCTGTGATTCCAGCATCCTCCATGTCACTCAACCATAATCCCTGCTGGTATTTACAACCCAAAGTGAAAGAGACTTCTCCTCCCATCTCTGCAGCCCCAGGATAGGAGTCTGATGTGGGACTGGGACCCCGTGCTCATCATGTGTGTCCTCTAAAAATATGATATGAAATGGGACCCTCTGAGTTCCTTTGCCAGCCCTTTAAGAGGAACACCTGTGATTCCAGCATCCTCCATGTCACTCAACCATAGTCCCTGCTGGTATTTACAACCCAAAGTGAAAGGGACTTCTCCTCCCATCTCTGCAGCCCTGGGATAGGAGTCTGATGTGGGACTGGGACCCTGTGCTCATCATGTGTGTCCTCTAAAAATATGATCTCCCTCCCAATTAAAAAATTGGCACAGTTGGGTGTCAGAGCAGACCATCCCAGCCTCTGCCCCTCCTACCAGTCTCAATGTGAGTTCTTCTTTACTTCTCTAGTTGTAGGACTTCCATTCAGCCAGTGTTCAGACTGTTCTGAATGATGATTATTCTGTATTTTAGTTGTAATTTTCAAGTGGTTATTGGAGGCAAGAAAGAGTACAGGCATCTACCTAACCGCCATGTTGATTCTTTCCCAGGCTCTATTTGTGATATTTGACGATGACATGTTAAGGTTCATCCCTCTCTCTTGCTTGGCACGTGGAAAACTAAGAAAGTGGGGATACACCCTTGTGTCCTGCAGATGGAACATTGAACCCACACAAGCCCCTCTTGTGAGCAGGACCCTTCCCACTTCCAGCACTCGTCCACAATAAAACCCTGAACCAGTGTATTTACCTGGGGGATCCAAATATTATTTTCTTTTTTTCATATATTTTTAATTGATTTCAGAGAATAAAGGAGAGGAAGAGAGATAGAAACATCAGTGAAGAGAGAGAATCATTGATCTGTGCTCCCTGCACACCCCACACTGGAGTTCAAGACTGCAAAACAAGTATGTGCCTTGACCAATAATGAAACCCTAACCTCCTGGTTAATAGGTCGATGCCAACTACTGAGCCATGCAAGCTGGAAAACCATGTCTGACTTTCTGAAAGGAGTGCCCTGCTCCCAACAGACAACTCCATGAAGAGGTAAACCTTTTCAAGGTGCCCCTGCCTGTGAAACAGCAGTCTGTACATCCATTCCAAGGCACAGTGGGTTCTTCTACCTCCTCCTCATGGTGTCTCCTGTGATTGGTGCTATGAGAGTGATGTCAAGTCAATGACCAGGGTCTTTCTTCTCTAGCTTTGCATCCATGTGCCAGTGGTGGCCACTGTACAGCATCCACGTGTCCTGCTGCTGGCGGGGTGGGACCCTGGGCTGTATGGAGCTGCACTAAAGAGTTAGCAGAGCCTCTGGTTAGATTTAGGGGACCTGGTCCAGCAGATTTGATTATTAATAGTCATTTGGGCACAAGATTGTCTGAAAGACATTCTACAATCTGTCCACATGAGAAAGTTGTCTCTGTTTACAACAGACTTTCTACCTCAGAGAAGTCAGAGGTAAGTGCAGAATCAGGAATCCAGAGATTGCATGAGGGAAACTGTGACATGAAAAGGAAACCACACAGGAAACCAGCCCTAACCTCCAACTGCACCTACTGCTGGGATGGTCCTTGTGTTCAGGGAGCC
>NW_006284868.1:20464-23896 GCF_000327345.1 Myotis davidii
CACTGTCTTCCTCTCACTGTGTGGCTCTTGCACAGTAATACATTGCTAAATCCTCGGCTCTCAGGCTGCTGATCTCCATGTAGGCTGTGTTCGTGGATATGTCTCTGGTCATGGAGACTCTGCCTTGAAACTTCTGCGAGTATTGTGTGTCTCCACTGTTAGGGTAAAACCACCCCACCCACTCATGCCCCTGTCCTGGGGCCTGTCGTACCCAGTGCATCCAGTAGCTGGTGAAGGTGTATCCAGAAACCTTGCAGGAGACCTTTACTGAAGCCCCAGGCTTCCTCACCTCAGCCCCAGACTCTCTTGCAGGGAAGTTTATGTCTGGGCTCACACTAACTTCCTCTCACTGTGTGGCTCTTGCACAGTAATACATTGCTGAATCCTCGGCTCTCAGGCTGCTGATCTCCATGTAGGCTGTGTTCGTGGATATGTCTCTGGTCATGGAGACTCTGCCTTGAAACTTCTGCGAGTATTGTGTGTCTCCACTGTTAGGGTAAAACCACCCCACCCACTCATGCCCCTGTCCTGGGGCCTGTCGTACCCAGTGCATCCAGTAGCTGGTGAAGGTGTATCCAGAAACCTTGCAGGAGACCTTTACTGAAGCCCCAGGCTTCCTCACCTCAGCCCCAGACTGCACCAGCTGCACCTGGGAGTAGACACCTGTGGAGAGGATACAGGAGTGGGTGGAAATCCCCCTTGACTCTCCCTGGTCCCCTACTCAACCCAGGGACTAGGGAGCCCCTTACCTGAAGCTGCGGCCACCAGGAGGAGGGCTCTCCAGCTCCAGTCCATGGTGAGGGCTGTGCTGTGAGCACTTCTGTAGGGGAGGGTGTGGTGTGTGCAGGGCACAGACTTATCCATATTTAACCTAGTCCACCTCATTTGTTTTGCATATTCATGAGAGTCTTAACTCCACCTGAGAGAAGATGGATGAAAAAAGGACTATGCCAATTGGGAGTCTGAGTGTCCAAGTTCTAATTCTTTTTTTAAAATTATATCTTTATTTTTGAACGTATTACATATGTCCCCATTGATTTCCCATTGACCTCTTGTAGCTCACCCCAGGCCTTTACCATAGTATCATCTGCTTCCATGGGCTATGCATATATGCATCTAAGTTGTTTGGTTGATCTCATATCACCCAACCACCCTCCCCATTTTCCCTCTGAGATTCTAGATTTGTGAATTATGCTGATAGCATTTTAATAGGGGTTGCATTGAATCTGTAGATTGCTTTATGTGTGGACATTTTAATGATGTCAGTTGTACCATTCCATAAACATGATATTTTCTTCCACTTTTCTATCTCTTCCTCTGTCTCTTTCTTCAAATTCCTGTAGTTTTATGAGTACAAGTCTTGTACTTAGTAGGGTAAGTTTATTTCTAAGTATTTTAGTTTCTTTGTTGCAATGGTAAATGTAGTTGTTTCTTTTTTAAAAAAATATATATTTTTATTGATTTCAGAGAGGAAGGAAGAGGGAGAGAGAGAGATAGAAATATCAATGATGAGAGAGAATAATTGATCAGCTGACTCCTGCATGCCTCACACTGGGATCAAGCCAGTAACCTAAGCATATGCCCTGAACATGAATCGTAGGATTGTTTTTTAGATCCTCTTTCTGAGAGTCCGTTATTGGTGTATAAAAATGCCATCAATTTCTGAGAGTTAATTTTGTATCCTGCTACATTGCTGAGTTCATTTATTAAGTCTAGTTGTTTTTTTGGTGGAGTACTTTTTTGGTGGGTCGTTTTTGGTGAGTTTTTTCTAAATAGTATCATGCCATCTGCAAATAATGAGAATATTACTTTCTCCTTTACAATTTAGATGCCTTTTAGTTCTTCTGGTCTGATCACTGTGGTTAGGACATCCAGTTTTATATTGAACAAATTGTGGTGAATGCAGACATCCCTGTCTTGCTCCTGTTCTTAGGGGAAATGATTTTAGTTTTTGCTCATTGAATATTATTTTCATTTTAGGTTTGTCATATATAGCTTTCATCATGTTGAGCTATGCTCCCTCATTTCCCACTTTGCTGAGAGAATTTTGGAAAAATTGGAGTTGGAATTTATTGAATGTTTTTCTGCATCTATTAATATATAAGTATATCTCTCTTTACCGCATCCAGCATGGCTAGAGAGCAGACAGAAGTCCTGAGTAGAAGCGACAGGGGATTGAGGAAATGAAAAAGATAGACACAGAGAGCTAGGGAAAGCTGGGGCTAGTTGGGACAGCTGTCCCTCTGCTGGAGAGACAATGACCAGAGCCAGTGAAGCACTTTTATTTTATACAGTATGATTTCAGGAAGTTTTATTAGAGTTTAAAACAAAGGAAATTATCTGAAATCATGGTTAACGATCAAGCTATAATTTTTCATTCTTGTGGCTTCTTTGTAAACATCACTCCTGGCTAAGCCTGGATAATTGTCCTCTTTCCTTGCGCCTGGCTGAACTTAGATAATGAAACACACCCCCTGGCACCTGAGCTGACAGCATACCTGCCTCGGCACCATATGTTTCCAGGACTTGGCTCTGCCAATGCCACTGGATTCAGCTGACGATAATGTAAGAAATGCTCATGTGCCTTCCCAGGCACTCTCTACATTAATATATTGTGTGATTTTTGTCTTTCAATTTGTTTACATAATATATCACATTTACTGATATGTGAATATTGTACCAGCCTTTCATCCCAGGAATAAACTCCATTTGGGCATAGTGTACGATCACTTCAGGTGAGGTTTGGGCCTGGACTTTGCATTCCCCTCTCCGGACTACATTGGAGGCTGGGGAAAGTCGCTCTCACTGAGCAGGACAGGCATCCCTACAATGTTTTCCTTGTCAACCCAGAAATCAGACCATCAGGGACATGGTGACAGGAAGGGCACAGATGAGTAGTCAACCAGATCTGAAAACAAAGCCACTTCCTACTTTTTTTTCCTGCAGAGAATCTAAAGACCCAAAGAAGGAAGCAAGAGCTGCCCTGGGACAACAGGAGGGAAGAAAGCATTGACCCCAAAAGGAAGCCTGCACAACCCCTCCAGGGACAGCTTCTGACTGGGACCTGGGTTTGCAGATCCTGTGCACCCCCTGGTGTCCTGAGCGTCCCCTGCAGCCCAGCCCTGCTGCCTCCCTCAGGGAGGTTTGTGTCTGGGCTCACACTGACTTCCCCTCACTGTGTCTGCTGTACAGTAATACACCGCCGTGTCCTCAGGTCTCAGGCTGTTCATTTGCAGATACAGCGTGTTCTTGGCATTGTCTCTGGAGATGGTGAAACGGCCCTTCACAGAGTTGGCATAGTATGCGCTACTTCCATCAGGATTAATGTATGAGACCCACTCCAGCCCCTTCCTTGGAGCCTGGCGGAGCCAGTTCTTTTCATAGTCACTAAAGGTGAATCCAGAGGCTGCACAGGAGCGTCTCAGAGACCAC